>NW_027137962.1:0-76178 GCF_003813185.1 Lentinus tigrinus ALCF2SS1-7
CCGAGCAACCAGGGCCTGCCCTACGGCGTGTACACCGGGCCCACCGGGTGCGGGTCGTTCGCCCAGATCCCGCAGGTGAACACCTGCTACGACGCCAGCAACTACATTGGCGCGGACTTCAAGCTCACCTGAGCATGCCGCTAAAGCGGAGCGCATAGGTACGCACATTGACTGGCTCGGTATCGGATCCAAAGTTGAACTAACACCAGATTTATCTGAAGGTTGTATAACAACGGTTGGAAGCCATCTCTGGTATGGCGGGGGCATGGTAATGGATTCATGTTTATCGTGGTACGAAATATGCGGGAGATAAACCAGATTCGGATCATATGTATTGTTTGAATGGAACAAGCGGTTGACTCTTGAGAAAAACAGTTGGGAAGCCCTCTCTGGCACAGTGTTGAAAGGAATTCATCTTTGTTCTCATCGTGACTCGTGAATATGGCGGGAGAGACGGATCGCAGCGGCCACTCCTTCCCCGCCCTTGCCGCTCTGATTTACCGTTTGCACATGTCCTGAGAATTACTAACCTATCCTGGCTTGCATCACATTGCGTAAAACATCATGCATTCAATTGCATTATCGCTATACAGGCGAAAGGCACAGATACATTCGCAGCCCGAGACATACCGGGCACGACATCCTGACGATGGTACACCATGAGCTAAGAACGCATACAATCAGTCCACCACGGACTTGTCTAGAGGTTGGGGCTGCAGGTGGCGTGTCAGTCTCATCAATCGAAGAGGGGGCTGGGACTTACACGGGGGCGACAGAGGTGGCCGGACCGGGGTCGGTAGGGAAGGACGGGAAGGGGGTCTCAGCGCACTATAGGAACGGTGTCAGCACAGTCCTCCCACTGACACATGGTAGCACATGAAGACATACCGCCTGCTCAACATCAGCAGCCGTCTTGCCAGCGGGGAAGTGGGGGTGGGAGTTGGCCGGGAGGGGCGGAGCGATGGGGATGACCTCCGAGCAGTCGACGAGCTGGCTCTGGTCGACACCGAGCAGCGCAAGTCGGCCCATGACGTCCGGGAAGGTCTCAGCGAACTTCTCCTGGTCGTTCGTGAACGACTGCCACTCGCACGACGTGCGGTCGTCGCGCGCAAGGAGGTGGTCGGACTGGAGGCGCATCTCGCCCGCGATCGGGGACGTCACCTCGCCCTGCTCGCCGCCCACACCGGGGAAGGCCACGCCGCGAAGCTGGGTCTCGATGAAGAACTGCGTGTCGAACACCTCCGGGGTCGAGTCGAAGGGCGTGCGCGGGATCGTCGGGTCGACCGCGTCGGCGGCGGCGACGGTGTGCGCGGAGAGCAGCCAGACGACTTCGAAGTCCTGGAATCCAACGTCGAGAAGACGGGCAAGGATGGAGTCGACGGTATCTATGGTCGTGTGTGAGTGCGAGGTAGATCGAAGACGTGACTAACACAGCGTACCGAAGGGCTCTGGGACGAGGCCGTCTGGGGCGGCCTGCGTGGCATCCTGGCGGCCGAGCATGAACTCAAGCTGAGGAGCACCAGGGCATTGGGCAAGGCCCACTGCACCCGCAAACTGGATGCTGTAGCACTGTGTCAGCTGTGTGGAGTGCTGGACACAAGAACATATGCCTACAAGTCAGCAGTCGAGATGTTGTGGCGGGCGATGATCGGCTTCTGGAGCTGGACGATCTCGTCGATGCCCGCGTTGGCGTGGAAGTTCGTCTCAACCTGATCGAACAGGATAATCGAGCCGTCGGCACCTCCGCCGCTGTTAACCATGGGTGAGTGATAAGGGCCGCGTCAGAGTGAGGAGAATAATGACGAACCCGAACTCGCCGCGCGCCTGCATGGCGGGCGAGAAGGCGACGGCGTCGTGGAAGGTCAGACGGAGGGACTCGTGGGCCTCTTCAGCACACTGGTTGTGGAATAAGTTCTCGACGATGTCGTCCCGGATAGGGAACAGGGCGCAGCATGCCGCGTTCGTCGCAGTGTTCTTTCCGTCGGGGCATGCGACACGGCGGGTGAGGGCAGCTGTAAAAACGCATCAGAACTTCGGACATGAGAGGTCGGCATAGGATATCATGAGCATACCCTCAACGCCTTGAAGGGCGGCGACGACAGCGACGATGGAGAGCAGAGCCTTGAAAGCCATGTCCGTAGAGTCCAAAGTATGCAGAGAGAGGAGCGGAGAAAGCTGGAGCTCTGAGGAGCCTCTCGATGGTGCTCTTTGGACCGCTTTTATACCTGCATGAGCGCGTTCTAGAGGATAGCGCAACAGGCAAATATCAGAGACATAAACCACAAAGTTATGACGACAACGGTACCTGTCCACCCTGCGGACCAATCGCAACGCGGCGGCACCGTTATTTTCGGTACCGTGCGTATCCATCGCCCAGATCAACGGCGGGCAGACACGGCCGTATGACCGGTGTGTTGCTCGACCGGAGGCATACGTCCAATGGTATTCGGCATTGCAGCGTCTTGAACCCTCTTCGTCATTTGTCGTGGCCGGCCGAACACTCGAGATTCGAGCAAGTTCGGTGCCGTCTGAGTTCGGCTCAACACCTGGGAACGTAGGATCATTGGCAGCTACAATTATCTTCGACGCTGTTGGATACCAAGACATCGATGTTCATGTTTCCATAGCTGCCGAGCGATCCTATTTAACAACGTCGCCAGAGGGGCTATTGGTGAGTACGGTACACATGGCCACGGTGTCAGTCCGGCTTGAGGAATGTCAATGTCAGACACTCACTCAAGCAAGCCGAGTTTGCACATCACTACCTCGGTGCGTTCCTTCATGAGGTTGCGTTGCAGATGATGGATCTTTTCAAGTTAGGAGACGACGACGACTGGCGCGTCACACTAGTGGGAGTTCAAAGTCCGATTACCAAAAAAATTACGTAACTTACTTGGTTAATCGGAAGAAAGTCCAGACCCTGGCGTCAATCAAACACTCTCACCACCTGCTCGCATCCAAAACGGAGATAACAGCGTGTACGCAATCCTGAACGAGATACAGCCAACATGCGAGGACTATAGAGAAAGTTTCTCATTGCAACCTCTGCGTGTAACCGAATCGACCGAACTAACGGCCCCGGGGGGTGAAGGAACCTATCTCAATTCATGGGCACACTCAACACCGTGTCGGGTGATCCGCGACACGCTCCGAAATCATCCCATGTCATATCTTTCGTGAGTCCGACTCCCGCTCACCAATTGAACTTGACTCTGCTGCATCCTCACACCAATTCCGTATGTTTGGTACGGATAGATGAGGACGACAGACGCACGTCGTTCAGGGTCAACGAACACTCAATGCATGCGGCTGTCATCCCCATCTCCGCGTGCTCCCTTGAGACCGGGACCGTAGACTGCTCTAGCTGAGACCAGACACAGCAAAAACCCTGCTTATCCGAGCACATTCTTCAAGAGCTTAGTCCATGGCTCACGAATACCTCGGGAGACGCATCACAAGAGCACCATTAGCGTGCAAGGTACAACCCTTACTCTGGTAGTCCATCTCATCATCTCATGGGTACCCTCTGTTGCAGTGGTTGAAATTGATCTTAACATCGACGCACTGTTACACTCAACGGCGTCTCCGATTCCTCTCCGATGTACTGGAGTAGCCTATCAACTTGGCAATACAACCGCGTGACAGAAACAATGGACGAAAGGTCGATCTGCGGACGCGTCAGGTACGCTTGCGCGCACATGGTCCTGTATTGACAGCAACTCATGTCCTCCCATACCCTCCCCGCCCACACGCTCAATCTCCGCCACGTCTATCTCGCTATAGTTCCCTAGCCGCCATTCATTGCAGTATGAGCGAATGTGAATGGCGAAGAAACTATCGGTTTCGCACAACGCCCATCACGCCCATGTCCTTATACTCTCCGAGCCCAGCGCACCCCCTGGAGACTCGACGACCGATCTTCTTACATAGAAGCGGAAGCATGAGGTGCGTAGCCATCTTGCAGCATCTTTCAATGATCCCCTACCATCAAAAGCATCGGGGGTTTTCCCACCGTTCATGCCAAGCCAATCGTTCTGGGACTTTTTGTCGGGTGAACGAGCGAGATCGAGATTTTTATTGCTCAGCCTTACTGACGCTGCCTCAGGGATGCTTAGAGCGTGTGCCATGCTCGTCAAGTTTCTCGCGGCATTCGGCGCATACGGCAAGTCGCGGTGGGCGCGAGCCTGGGTCGGGGATCTCTCGTACTATGCGCCTCCGTGGGCACCGGGGGCATGAGCAGCATGTCTGAAGGCCTCGGATGCTCCTCCGAATGTTCAGAACTATTCTCTAGAATGCAGACTCTACGCTTCCGCAGCGCTCTCCCTCGAATAGGCCGAAAGGGGGGCGGCACTTGGTTCGCCGTGCGACGACTAGCCAGGCGCTCGGATAGCAACCGCCGCTCTCCTGAACGAGCACATTCACCGGGCAAGCTCGGGCCTCAGCTGCGTAAGTGATTCGCGTCGATCACCACTGACATGTTCTGCTGAACTTCTCATTCACGACCATCTTAACTCCTACCAGGACCTTACGTGAAGGATCTCCGCCCAAGCTACATTTCCCTTGACCTCCCAATGTCCGTCTCCGCCATGGCCACCATGCATGACTGGCCGCGTGAACGGCCGAGATTCGTTAGTCGGGAGTGCTATTATATCAAACGTTCCAGATCGACATGGATTAAGCAGCTGTCCAACCACAGTTGGCAGCGAGCGCGGCCCTCACTCCGGATCTATACCCGACTCGGGTGTGCAAATCATCACTGCCGTTCGTCTCCTTCATACGTACTTGACACTCTGCTTCCCCTCAATATTTGCGCCCAGCGTGACACTCAATTATTCCGTGCTGCAAGATATTAGGGGGTCGTGGGTGCGGTTGCACGAACGTTCACGTTCAGCGTCTACCCTCAGGTCCAGAAGCCGGTCAGCAGGCCGGGAAGTGGACAGAACGCAAAGTGAGTATTCGGCTGCGAGACCACTTGATTAAATTCTCCTGTGGACTGATTCATTTTGCTAGGTTGTCCAGATGCCGCCAAGTTCCCGATGTCAGCGGGACGCCAAGTGATATGCGAATTGAACTGGCGCACCCGCGAACTACAGACGATTACCGTGTGCAATTGGGTAAGTCGTACCTCCAGGGGTCTCCAATTGAAGTTGACGTAGTGACTTTTGTAGAATAATAGATCTTTTGGGTCATCGAACTGCCGAATCCTGCAGAAACAGCGTCAGCCAGGCTGTACCATCCGTGTCCGGTTTGCAGCTCGTTGCTCGACAGTCGGACAGATGGTTCGATGCAATGTAAGCGCTCGACGCTCGGCCAGGACTCGTCCAGGTATGAAACTCTGTGGTCTCCTGGGTTCTAGCTGATGTCCTGGGCGCTGACACGAATACATTCGCTGTTGGTGGCAGACGTCGGTGCGGTCTGAACGCGCCGCTAAGACAGTCTTGTGCTGCTCACATGCATGCCCCTACCGTATGTAATGCACCACCGAGGTCGGATGCAATAACGCTATAAAGGCCACTGCATAGAACGACCATTCTCCAGGCAAACACCTCGGACGAACAGTCTACAGCGCATCTCACATCATGCTTTTCTCCCTCGCCACCCTTGCTCTCGCCTTCGTCGGCGCTGTCCAAGCCGTCCCGGTCACCGACACCCTCACCCCCACCGTCGACTCCGTCAGCGTCGACGCAGCCACTGTCCTCGACCTCTCCCTGGGCAGCGTCAGCCCGAAGGGCAACGTCACCGTCGGCAAGGACGGCGTGCACGTCGACGCCGCCTCCGCGACCTACCCCGCGACGCTCTTCCTCTGCCGCTCGAGCAGCTGCGGGAGCTGCACGGGCTACGACCTGAGCATCCAGCGGCACAACACGTGCCTCACTGGGGGCTTCAACTTCTACTCCATGTACATCAGCCAGCCGAGCAACTCGGGCCTGCCCTACGCGGTCTACACGGGCCCGTCGGGCTGCGGGTCGTTCGCCCAGGTTCCGGCGGTGAACACGTGCTACCGCACCAACTACGTCGGCTGGGACTTTGAGCTCATCCCGTGAGTGCGCGAAGACGGGGTGCGAAGGTGGGGAGGTCTCTATTTATTCGCGAGATATATTGTTTCTAACACCGCTCTTGTATGACCCAGTGTACGATAGCTAGTCGGATGCCCCGTGGGGAACGGTCTCGATGATGATGAAGAACCGTGAAGGAAGTGCTCGATGATCTTCTCTGCCGTGTATGATTCAGCGCGAATAACCGATACTAAGAATTGTATCTCGCTTTTGTACCTCTCCGAAAACCCCAACTATGATAGGATTGGTTTCTGTAAGACGTTGTAATGCCTTGCCCGCTGCTGGCTGAGGTAATCGACTGGCCAACGAGAATGTAGTCCAGAACATTTGCCGTAAAGGCTACAGATGAGGGACACGAACGAACTTAAGAAAAGGCACCCACCAGCTGTCAAACGCCAGACAACCACGTGGAAACTAGGACTGTCAGACCAGTCGCTAGCGCATGGGTGCGAACCATCCAGCCTGACTCACATCATCCAAGTTGTCCTCGCATCCCTACCAAACGTACCCATCATGGACAGCCCCCGCGTCCCAACTGAACTCTCCGAATTGATCATCGACCGCGTCCGGGATAGCGCTCTCCCCTGGTGGGGCAGACTCAAGTTCGTATTCGGAACACAGTCATACCGGCTGGGCACAGCCGACCACGTCGGACGCGACTTGCACACTCTCCGCGCATGTGCGCTGACGTGCTCTGCGTGGCTCCCTCGGGCCCGCGTCAACCTCTACCACACGGTCGTCTTCGACGATCCGCACGATGTCGAGCTCTTCGTGCGCGCAATTCAAGTTGCCGACTCGAGTAGCACTCGGCACTGCCTCGCAGACCTCGTCCGGGAACTCGTCGTCGAATTCGCAGGGGGATACATCCCGTTTGCTCAAGGAACTCTGCTCAGGAAACTCCGCAGCCTGCGGACCGTCGTCTTCCCGCTCCTGCGCGTCGACTCGCACTCTGCAGGTTGGCACTACCCGAGTCCCCGACACCACGTCCTTGTCGCCCAGTTCAACTCGCTGACCGAGCTCGTGTTCGACTTGAACCTGGGGGACTATCGGATGGTGGTGTATGCGTTCCGGGTGGTCTGGGCGGTGCGCGGCCTTGAGAGACTGACGCTCATGTTCTCTGGACATCCGCCGGCTTTCACGAACGCCCAGGTCCAGCCCCTCCGAGCGCTGCAGAGGCCGTGGTCCTGCAGTAAGCTGAAGACACTTGCAGCAACGGTCAGTGCGTTGAGCTTTTCGATCCATAATAGAGATTGCTGAGCTGTTGGTCCGTGTCTAGGGTCCGTTTCTGCAGAAGGCCATGGACGTCCTGCATCCTCGTCCATTCGGTACCGCAGTGGAGCGGGTTGCCATATACCTTGACAGTCCTATATCCCGGCAATGCGTAGATGGAAGAGGGTACTAGCCAGTGGCCGCGGCGTCTGAGCTGCCTTTTCAGGCGGCGCCACGTGGAGGTTTCGGCGTGTCGACATTCGGACTCGGAGAAGCAGATGTCATGCACTGCTGCACTAATTGTTTCTACCCCCCAGATAGCGCGAACTGACGGAACTGTCCCATGCAACCACTACTAATCAGGCCCAAGCTTGCACGAGTTGGGATCGTGGCGGCCTGGGGTTCATCGTGCACGCATACGAACTTAAGCTATACCTTCGCTGCTCAACGTACTGTGATCCGCCCAGGGTGCTGGGCACCGCTAGTGGTGCAATACAGTGTCATCAGAAATGCTTCCAAAAGTTTGTATGCATGCTGGTACGGGACCGGGGGCGCATAGCTAGATATCGTACAACGACGGACGGACGGACGGACGGACGGACGGACAGACGACATAACAGAACATGAGGATACGGAATCTGTGATGATGACTACAGCAGTATGAGAACAGAACAGCGCGAAACAAAAATCGATCAATCGACAGCGAGGGAGCAGAAGCAGAGCGAATAAGTTACGCGGCGCGACGGCCGTCGGCGATCCTTCCAAGTTGCGGGTGCCGACCCCGCGACAAGAGAAAAGCTTTTCTTGTGAGGCATGATGGGCTGCAGGGTTGCCTCGAGCGTGATCAGATGGACCTCTGCGTGCAGATACATGCGGATCAGCCATGTAAGCATATGCATGCGCGCGAACAGCCTACCTTGACCATCGACCACTGCACGATGACCTGCTTCACGCGGTCGACGAGGCTCTGCTTGCACAGCTGACACGGGAGCCGATCCGCAAGCGGCAAGAACGCAGCCTCGATCGCGCTCGCCGGAAGATCTGCGAACGTGAGCTCGACGGACCATCATCATGCAGACAAAGGCCACGTCAACGTACCTGGTCGCGAATCCCAGGCGAGGTACGCCGACGCGAGCGCCCACGCCCGCGTCAGGCTCTTCTGGTCCGCGAACCCGCACTGGTCCGTCGGCGGATGCGGATGCGGGGGCGGGAGGAGGAGGCGGCGGAGCGCGTCGAGGCGGCCGAGGTGCAGGAAGAACAGCCGCTTGAGGTACAGCGGCCCGATCTTCTCCGCGAGGTCCTCCGGGAGCGACTGCAGCGGATACGAGAGCAGGTGGCTCGAGATCGGGACCGCGAGGCTGTGGAGGTTGTGCGCGGCCGCGAGGGCGTACGCTGCGATGGGCTTGATGGGCGCCTGGGAGAGGATGAGCGCATATAGCGGGGTGGAGGGCGCGATGTGCTCTTTGGGAGGGAGGCCGTAGGTGGCCATGGCGTCGACGGCGGCGGAGAGGTCGTCGATGGTGGGCTTGTAGGACGCGCAGGAGAGCCCGTAGGCGACATGGAGGACGATGTTCAGGACAGCGGCTGGCTCCGGGCAGGGGATGATCTTTGGTCCATCAAGGCTTTCGGGACCTGGGTGAGTCGAAGGGGCCGCGGCCGGTTGCAGGAGACCATTCCAGTTGTTTGTGGATTTGGCAAGTACGACGGCAGCTTGGACGTAGAAGAAGACACTGTCTGATGAGAGGAAGATAGTGTCGGGACGTGTTGGATGAATGGTGGATGCAGGATGGAAGGTGGTCGAGATGGACACGATGGTGTTACCGGAAGCGTCATCCGGAGACTGCGGGGAACCAGTTTCGGAAGGCTGGAAGATGTGTTAGTACTTATCAGAACGCGATATGCGATCTGTGAGACACGTACAGGAGGCGTCGGAATCTGTTGCATAGTCGGGCACAGGGGAAGAGACACGTCCTCCTGGAATGATATGTCTGGACTGAGGGACGAAGGAAGCAACGATGACATCGCCGCCTCGGGCGAGGGGTACGATGCGTCCTGAACCATCTCCATGGTGGCGGTCAAACCCTAGGCAAGGAAGTTCGCACCACGAGGAACTCTGTACAGAGGAAGGCCACGCACCTTGAGCTCGATCGATGGTGGACGCAGACAGACTTATATCCCGCACGACGTCGGACGGCCTCCTAGCGATGGCCGCGACCTTCCCCACCGTTCCCCACCATTCGTCGCTCCTCGCGCGCCGTCACGCGGCATGGCGCGCACGTCCTGCTCGTCTTCTCGCTCGTCGTGCGCACCATCGCCCTCGGTCGGTTCACCGCCCTGACGTCACCAGCTCGTCATCCATGGGCTTCGCGTCCGAAACGATCTCCACTTGGTGCACGAGAACAACGAAAATATAAGCACTTACCAATGCGCCAGAAGTCTCAGCCTGCAGAGAAGACCGGCCGATCGCAGACAGACGATGACCATGGCCCCCCCATGGGTCTCTTCTTGCAAGCCTTGTAAGCCTGATTGTTTGGAACAGCCAGGCCAGTTCTGGCTTTGATTATATCGCGAAGGATCAGGCTCCGAAGGGTAGTCATTAAGAGTACAACAGGTAGCGCAGTGTGTGGTGGAACCTCATGAATACATGGAATTGAGTTCCAGTCGAGGAGGAAGAAAGATCGTGGGAACCCCCCTTCATACCCACGTGGCGCCGCCTGGAAAGGCAGCTCAGACGCCGGGGTTCGATCCCTGCCAGCGTCAGCGGCGACGACATATGTATACTCGTTCCTCTATCTTCAATGACAACCTATTGCCCGCATTAGAAGTGTATATATCATTTTGAAACTTAACTACGCGGTCGACGCACTGTGTGTGGTGTGTATGTAACATGCAACCTGCGAACCAAGAAGGTCGTGAAGTGTAGGGAGGGGGTAGCGGGAAGTGAAGCTACTGAGTACTACTGAATGGCTGTACTGGCAAAGAACAGAAACATCCTATCCAAGTAACAACTGTGGAAGCCCTCATAACACGGACAGGGGCGGAAAGCACTCGACGTGTCACACGCGAACAAGAATAGTGGGCGGGCTAGGTCTGGAGATTGTCGTCCAGTCTGGGCGAAACCAGTTGACAAGAGCCGTTCCGACGGTAATAAATGGGCCTCGGGCTGTCGAAGGCACAGATGAGAAGCCGTTCTTTTTGGCGAGGACAGGCCGACGGTGCTGGTTGGGTGGCGGAGGCATGGGTTAGAAGCGATTGAATTGGCCAGTGGTGTCCGCCCTCCGGTGAAACTGCATCAGAGAAAAGGTAGAGTTCCCGATGAAGTTTAGCGCAAAACAGTATAAAAGGAGAACAAGGTAAGCATCGCCTCAGCAACATATCCAGAACTACCAAGCCAATTCTAACACTTCCCATGCAGTTCATGCTCAAGCTCACCGCTCTCGCGCTCTCGGTCGTCGCTCCATCCAGCGACTGCCAGTCCTGCTCCAGTAAGTTTCTCGTATAACGCCGCTAACCAGTACTCACTCACATCTTCTCTCCGCAGGTCACCAAGCACATGACACTCCACGATGTCTACCACTGGCTTGACACCACCGACCAGGCGAACATCACCTTCATCGGTAAACACCTCGACCGCAACGCCCCACCCGCGCCCGACGACGTCCTCGTCATCTACTGCAGCGAGGTCATCGATAACACCTGCGGCAGCGGCCCCTGCACCATGTACGACGGCCCTCCCGTGTGTCTGTACGCCCCAGGCACGAACTGTCTCGCCGCTGGCATCGGCGACGTTTACTTCTGCAGCGGCAACGACTGCGACGTGGCCTGCAACGAGTATCAAGCGTGCGGCGAGTGGTTGAACGGGGCGTACTGCTATACTCCTGGCACGAACTCGATTTTTGTTCTGGCGTCTTAGCGAACTGAGCACTTGAGTTGAGCCGCGTGTTACGCGTAACGCACCTTCCTTCAATAGTTCTTAGACTGATTCCCTCATCACTGACGTTGCTCAGCGTCGAATGATTCCGCTGTGTCCGGTTGGTTCTGATGGCCATTCTAGTGATGTACTGTAGTAATATGCAGTGTCAATTCTGCAGACTATGAGACTCGTAAGATCATAGGTGTACGAGTACTCAACCTGTCTTAAAGAGCATTGGAAGCTATACGCAGAAGAGAAGACATTGCGAAGGTACCCGGAGCGTCCGTTGGAAATCTTGCCGATTGGCGTGCTTCGCGGACGATGTGGAAGAGGAAGAGGGGGGGGGGGGGCGCTCGTGTGGACGCTCGGTTGGACGCGCGGTGCCGGCCTCTCCAGTTCGGCCGGCCCCTGCTACTTAGGAAGGCATTTAGGTAGGGACCACATACTGCAATGTCGGGATGCCGAGCGGTTCGACGTATCAGCTTTGACTGGCGGTGGTGACAACGAGTTGAAGCTGGACCAGGAATATGTCGAGAGCAACCAAGCCTCAAAGAGACCAGACGGGAGTGAGTAGTATCCGGTGGCGGAAAAGGCCTGGATGCGCGCCGACGATCGGCATCGCAGTCGCAGCAGCGCGGGATGCGCGAGAAAGACTGGTTGGAAGCCGGTTAGCAGGACTGCGCAAGGAAGCTTTCGAGAGCTTCTGGGGAGATACGGTCCGAGTATCGTGTTCCTGGAGCTGTCATCGATGGGAGTAGTTGGGGGAACGGGACAGACATGCGATCAGACATTACCGAAAACACTGGGCCCACAGAGGAGAACCATTTATTCCAGCGACTATATTGCGGTCATTACAAGTGACATCTGAGGCCGCGAGGATGATGAAGCATGACAACGTGATGTCGGGATATGTATCAGGATATCATGCGGGGTATCGAGGACGAAGAAGCTGGAGAGACTTGGCACTTCAAGTGGACTTGTCTTCCGAGGAACGTGGACCACATGAAGCTCTTCAGCCCGTTTTCCAAGTACGCCAAGCAGAACCTGAAGAGCGGATGCGGACGGCAGGAGGCTGAGGCTGAGCACGAGCGAGCCGCCAGGCGAGGATTGGACAGGAAGACAATGAACGCGTACAGCCGTCAAGGAGAGCTTTTGTTAGGCCATCGCCTTGCACAGTAGAAGCATGGCAGCATGTCTGCAGACTGCAGCAGGGACTCGAGCTCGAGGTGGAGGTCGGAAAGAGAGAAGCGTGGTCGCTGGCGGGATCTGCAGCGCAGGTGATTGGCCGACGGATCGAAGCCTAAACGGGGCCGGAAAACCCGATGGCGGTGCACTCGGGGAGCGGCAGGTCTCGGCCCGCCTGCCCGATCGGGGAGAAACTGGATCCCGGCGGGCTTGGCGGGGGCGCTTAGTGAGCTGCGGATCGCCACGGCGCCAACGGAATGGGCATGGCAGCCACAACGACCAGCCGCCGTCGTTGTCCTCTTTCTCTCCGTCGCTGCTGTTGTCCTGCTCTTCGTGCTGGACACTCACGATCGCTCGCTCCTTGCTTTCCTGCTATCTGCTTGTGCTCTCGACCTGCGGACAACCCCTCCTGACTTAACCCCTCGAGGGCTCCAAGCCAACTGCGCCTGCCATTACTCATCCAGGCATCATCATATTCCTTGGCCCGCCGCGCTGTGCGCAGCTCCGTTGTGCCTTTAAACTTCCCCCCGTCCCTTTCCGCATTCGCCAATCATCTCACGACTTCCTCCTTCTTTCCCTCTCCTTCCCTTTCCCTCCCACTCAGCCATGCATCTCTTACCCCACTCCCTCGCCGTCTCATGTCTTCTCTCCATCGCGGTCCATGAAGCGTTTGCGGCCCCCAGTCCCGCATCACAACCACACCCACGAACCATCCCCCTTCTCCGACGAAGCAGACCCCAGCTCAACGAGTCCGAGAGTTATGCGTGGCTGCAAGGGCAGCGCGACTTTCTCAAGGCCAAGTACGGTGCCCGAGATGCGAATCAGAAGCGCGCGAGTGGCCTGAACCTGTGCGTACACCTTCCTCCTCGCTGTATGCGTCCTAACGCCCCCCCCCTCCTCGCGTCAGGATTACGAACCAGAACGCCGACTCGAGTTTCTACGGCTCAATAGCTGTGGGAACCCCCGCGATCTCGTACAATGTCATCCTGGACACTGGTTCATCGTGCGTGCTCCCACCTCCCATCGCGCTCATCGCCCATCTCCGTTTATTGACGTTGGCTGTCGTATTTGCTGCAGAGATCTGTGGCTCGCCGCCAGCGACGGATTGTCAAGCCAGTCTTCGGACGGGATCCCGACGTTTGACGGAAATGGTACGTGTAGCTCCTTCTTCCCCGTGCCCCGCCTCCCCGTTCCCGCTTCGTCTCCCCCCATACCTCTGGATCCATTTACTTTTGCTCGCGTGCTCCGAGAGCGCAAACTGTCCATTTGCCTCAGCACGAGTGCGCGCCGTTGACGTCATGCGTATGGGCTTGACTGCGCACTGTGCCCCGAGGGCGTTCTGACCGCATATAGTCACCCTGACGTCTCAGAGCATGCGTGACTGTGATCGTCACTGCTTCGCTCGCTTTCTCGCTCGTTATCAAACTGCAAACAGTGCGCAGATGCGTCTTCGCCGCATGTGGTCAATGCGTCGCAAGTTGCTACTCGGCCTGCTTGAGGAGCATCGCGTGTACTGGATTGTCTGCGCGAGGGCACAGCGCCATTGCTGGCATGGCACCAGATCTCGGCTCAGTGTGCTCCTCGGCGGGTCGCTGTCATGTTTATGTCTTGACTGTACTGTGTGTCGAGGGCGTCTTGGCCGCATATGGTCAAGTCCACGTCTAAGAGCGTATGACTGCGATCGTTACCGCTCAGGACGGAACATGATGACGCGCTTGAGTTTCCGAAATTCAGTGGGGCCACAGCAGTCTCTCTCTTCCGTTGCGCAGTCGGGGGGCACTGCACTATTTGACACCCGCTGCGAGCAGAGTGTGGACGATGATGTCAGTCTGTGCACGATTGGGGTTGTATCACTGGACCGGATTAGCTCTCCCCCGTGTATGCACGGATGGTTACTTGCAAGCGCAGGCGAAAGGACGGGCTTTTGGTCTTGTTCGCCGTTGCGTTGGCCCGAACTATTCACGTCATGTCTCTCCTTGACTGGTCGTCGGTGCACAGTCGAGACATCGGCGATCGACAACCCCCCCCCCCTTTTTTCCCCTTGCGGGCGCAGTTTGGACGCTACATGCACCCACTGGGGTTTGACGGCTGTATTTGGTTGACTTTCCCTCGTGAATGTACAGACGATGGCTACTTGCAATTCGCACGCGCAAGGGGAATTTTCCCCGGGGCTTCATGTTCATCTTCGCAGCTCCGCTTGGGTGCCGCATATGACTCCTATTCCCTCTGTTTTTTTCAGTGCGCAGCGGTCTGCAGGCTTAATTTGGACGCCGCTTACTTGACATACGATGACTGACCATACTGCCTTTCACAGCTTCATCAACATTCACGGATCTCAACACTCAGTTCTCGATCAGCTACGGCTCGGGTGCCGCTCGAGGCACGCTGGGTCAGGATGTCGTGCAGTTCGCTGGCTTCGAGGTCAGCGACCAGGTGTTTGGTATGTCGTCATAGATCGTTCGTTCTGTCGTATCTTACTGTCTTCCCAGGTGTCGTCACCCAGATATCCGACGGCCTGCTCACTTCCCCCGTCTCCGGCCTCATGGGCCTTGGGTTCGAGTCCATCGCTTCCTCTGGTGCCACGCCCTTCTGGCAGGCGTTGGCGGACAGCTCGGGCACGCTGGACGAACCGCTCATGGCGTTCCAGCTCACGCGCTTCGTCGACATCCAGAACGCACAAGTGCTTGAGCCGGGAGGAACGTTCAACCTCGGTGCAGTGAACACGTCGCTGTACACCGGGGACATCGACTACCAGAGCATTCCCGACGGTCAGGAGGGTTACTGGATCCAGGAGTTGACCGGTAAGTGCGCCTTCTGCATGCGGTGTTTGGTGGGTGTTGATGCCGTCTACAGGTATGACCGTGAACGGCGCATCGGTTACGCTCGAATCGGGCACCTCGTCGTACGCTGCCATCGACACCGGCACCACGCTGGTCGGTGGCCCGGCAGACGCGATCGCTGCTCTGTACGCGCAGATCCCTGGTAGCCAGGCTCTCACGGGCGACAACAATGGCTACTACACCTATCGTGAGTCGCGCACTCCCCTAAGCTGTGCCCAGACCATCTGACGCGTCCTTCATCCAGCCTGCGACACCGACGTGAACGTCACGCTGCGCTTCGGCAACAGCAGTGTCTCGTGGCCGATCTCGAACGCGGACTTTTTGCTCATGCAAGTGAGCAGCAGCAGCTGCGTCGGCGGGTTCTTCACGCTCGACACGTCGGGCACGAGCGCGCCCGCGTGGATCGTCGGCGACACGTTCCTCAAGAACGTATACTCGGTGTTCCGCGCGAGCCCTGCTTCCGTGGGCTTCGCGCAGCTCTCGGCGACGGCGACGGACATGAACGGCAGGCTTGGCTCTCCGCCGAGTGCGACTGTCGGCTCTGTCGCGACGATCACGGGCGGGAGCACCAACACGGGCTCGGACAGGAACTCGAACGCGGCGGCCCTGCGCGTCGAGCTCAGGTCGCTCGGTGTCTGTGTCTGGGCCGCGGTGTTCCTCTCCGGGCTCGTCGGCGGCGGCCTGCTGCTGTAGTCTTCAAGTTGCGCTTCTGCTTCATTTATAGTTACGCGAGATGACGACCGCTGGGGCTCGGGAGGCATACCACTCACTATCACTATCCGCATGGCGACACACACACACACGGACACACGGACGTTGTATTTCTAGCCTAGCCATTCCGTAGTACCTCATCAGTAGCTACACTACCCGTTACCCCGCCCCGTCCCTACCCGTTCACGAGCTTGGTTCCGCAGGTTGCATGTTACATAGTACTCTCGAGTACACACGCACACAGTGCTTTGGCTGCGTAGTTACGTTGCAAAATACTATATACACTTCTAATGCGCGCGATAGGCCCGTGTGGGGCGTGTGACGGTCAGGAGAACCTCAAGCTGCTTACGGTATGGGTGAGTCGGTTGCGTATGCAGTTGGCCTTGCGAGCATTGTCCTTACTTCGTCGTCTCGTCTCGTTCTCGATGAGACGTCCGTTGGCCAGTCGAGCTCTACGGCATCCCGGTAAACGGGCGAGTTCAATGAGAAGGTTCAGTCGATGTCCATAAGCTTCAGGTCTATGCGTGAACGTTCTCATCACGCCGCCCAACCTTCGATAATATCTGTGGCGCGCCTGAGTCGTTGCCGCAAGGCTCATACGAAAGCTTGGTAGAGCACAGCCGCAGCCTGAGCCTCACAGGTTTGCAAAAGGAAGCTGTTGCCACATTCCCCGATTCGTGTCCAATGCGCCTTTCCTGCCAGTGTACCGCTTTGCTCGCTTTGGCACCCATGGACCACCAGCACGAGGAGGCGTAAATGATATAAGTACGACGGACTCTCTCTCCCCGGGTTGTCATACTCTGATGATGTCCCAGCCCGTAGAACATACCCGCTCCTCGACTGCCGCCTCAGAGGGCTCGGAGAAGCAACGTTCGCCGTGCCTGTGGCGGGTCCTTGTCCGCCGGGCCTCTGACGCCACAGGCATAGTGGCAACCCCGAGCCCCAGCATCCTACGGTCGCCGAGTTCAAGTTCCATCTCCGAAACCAGGAAGCAGTCGCATGGAGGTGCGACGAACTCTGAGGGTTCACCGCATACGCAGACAAAAGAACGTGGGGCGTCGGAGGCTGAGAACCGTCAGCGTGCACGGCCGCAGCCCACTAAGGCTGTGGCGCAGGACAGTCCTGCCACTCCGAATCCTCATCTCTCCCGGAAGGACCGACGGGTCGTCCAGGACATGCTATGGAAGATCGCGCGCAAACTACACCAGACCGTCCCCCGGAGTCCTCCCACTACCGGCAATAACCCGGTCAAGCTCAAGAGCTGTCTCGAACTTCCTCATTTCTTATGGGTTTGGCGATGCAAGTCCGATGGAGAGTCCGGGAATACAGCTCCGCAGCTGTACCTCCGTACCCTCCCACTCCGCCATGGTGACCTGCGGGTAGAATCTTGGTGGCAGAGCTGTCGGTATCGGGTGGCGCACCTGCAGATGTCGTCGGAACCCGCCGGCTCGGAAGGCAACCATTCTGCGACGTGCCGTGCAACGTTCACTTTCGACGAGGCGAAAAACTCCCACTGGTGGCATCGAGATAGGACCACTTCAGCGATTGTCATCGCCAAGACGGCACGGCCGCCACCGACAGACTCGGACAAAGGCGCGGACAAAGGCGCAAAGAGGAGGTTTCTGAAGGCATTCCTGGAGGACGTGCAGATGCTCGGGAACGAGGCGAAGATCTACGACGTCTTCCCGGCCGCGCTCATGGGATATAAGGAGGCTCGGTCTCATGCTGGCGTCTGGTCTAAACCGAGGACGAAATTGGTAGACGATCCTGACAGTGCGCTCGTACCGAAGTTTTACGGGTACTATACACCGTACGAACCACCTGCTACGCTTACGACAGGTCTGCATGGCCTAAAGACTGGGAAAAAAGGAGGTCAGCAGCGATACAAAGCAGAGATACGCTCGCCAATCCTGCTCATCGAAGACTGCGGCAATGAAATCAAAACATACGGGCTTACCAAGAGGGACAGGTGCGTAGCATAGCCTCTTAAGTCATCTGTGATTTGCGCGAATTGCTGACCTTTCCCGAATCCCGACTCCTTCTGCACTAGGCTCGACGTGCAGGAGTCGCTGATGAGGAGACTCCACGACGCGGGCTTTACGCAAGGCTCGTATCGCTCGCGCAACTTCGTCGTGGAGGACGGGCTTCAGGAGGAGGATTCCCCGCACTAAAGGATCATCGATTTCGGACGCGGGTTGTCGAGGAAGGACCTTCGTGCACGCTACGGGAAAGTGGTTGGTCAGCGTGAGTTTGAACGGTATGTTGAGCGGGATAGGGGTGAAATGCAGGAGGCACGGATGGAGTATCTCGATGAGGAGGAGGAATTTAGTCAGGTTGGGGTTGCGGACACCTAGCTCGGGAGTTATCTTGCACAGTGAATGCGAAGTAGCATAGAGTAACGAAATAATGTGGTTTCTTGAACATCCCTGCGGTGCCAGTGGTAAATTTGGTGGAAAGAGGGAGCAAATAACGCTACGCTGAACGGACTGACGTAGACGGTAGCGTAGGGTAAAGACGGAGAGTGGGTAGAATAGAAAGTGGCATTGAAAGGGGCATGGGTGCACGGGCCACTCGAGTAGGACTCTTGCAGTAGATACGAGAAGACAGAAGACGCGCTGTGAGATAGACAGAATGAAATACGCACCTGATAGCAGAGGTATATTGACTCGGACTCCGAGTCCATACGGTTCAGCACTGAGCTCGCCGTTGAAAGTCTGAGGCTGTTCTAACATTCATGTAAAGAATTGTGTTGTAATTATGTCAGTCATATCCTGCACGCGCATGAAGCATACGAACTGACAAGAAGCAGCCAAGGTATGCGAGACGTGCGGCGCTGTTCGGTCAGGATTTTGGCGTAGCGGGCATGCCGGTGACCCGAATTGTCATAAAATCATATATTTCGCGCGGAAACACAGCACAGGAAGAAGCAGAAAGGTGAGGATGGACCATGGTGGTCGTCGAGGTCGAAGTTCAAGGAGCTCGTACCGGGATCGCCACCGCTGTAACGGAGCGCCCAGTGTTACGTGATCATGATGATGAATGATGCTAAGTTTGAGTTGTCTACTTTCAGTCTACAACGACCGTGACCGCGGCGACGATCCCTGTTGGTTGTGCTCTGTTGCTCTCGCCTGCGGGTCTTCGAACAATGAACAACAACACCCCTTGGGAACTTCGATCGTCAACGGCACAGACCCCACTTCTCGCCGGCACCGACCTTCGGGTCCGCAACTGTGGTCCGTCAGTCTCGCTGCGTGTAGGTTCAACTGAACCGCAGACTAAATCTACACCTCCCCTAGACCGATCTTGACCACTCCAGCGCCTCCGCCTATTCTCGTTGCCATCTGATAGCGTCAGGTGCTTTCATCCCGTTCTGATTCAGCGCGTCGGCGGCACATTTCGAACGGACGCTCCGGGTGCCTTCGCAAGGTCTTCTCTTCTGCATATAAGTTCAAATGGTCTTTAAAATTGGGTAAGTACTCGTACACTCATAATCGTACCAGTCTTAGAGGCTGTAGCCTTGACACTGCATATTACTATAGTACATTTACTAGAATGGCCATAAAACCCGACCTGACACAGCGGAATCATTCGACGCTGAGTAACATCAGTAATGAGGGAAACAGTTACAGATATATTGAAGGAAGGTGCGTAACACGCGACTCACCTCAGGTGCTCGGTTCGTTAAGTTGGAGACGCCATAACAAAAATCGAATTCGTGCCCGGAGTATAGCAGTACGCTCCGTTCAACCAATCGCCGCAAGCCTGATAATCGTTGCAAGCCACATCGCAGTTGTTGCCGCTGCAGAAGTAAACGTCGCCGATGGCGCCGAGACAGTTCGTGTCCGGAGCATACAGACACACGGGAGGGCCGTTATACATGGTGCAGGGGCCGCTGCCGCAGGTGTTATCGATGACCTCGCTGCAGTAGATGACGATGACGTTGTCGGGCGCGAGTGGGGCATTGCGGTCGAGGTGTTTACCGATGAAGGTGATGTTCGCCTGGTCGGTGGTGTCGAGCCAGTGGTAGACATCGTCGAGCGTCATGTGCTTCGTGACCTGCGGAGAAAAGATGTGAGCGAGCAGTAGCGGCTTTATATGAGAGACTAACTGGAGCAGGACTGGCAGTCGCTGGATGGAGCATCGTAGCGACGACGGAGAGCGCGAGAGCGGTGAGCTTGAGCAAGTACCGCATGGTGAGTG
Source organism: Lentinus tigrinus ALCF2SS1-7 (assembly GCF_003813185.1). Classification (NCBI taxonomy): domain Eukaryota; kingdom Fungi; phylum Basidiomycota; class Agaricomycetes; order Polyporales; family Polyporaceae; genus Lentinus; species Lentinus tigrinus. Next base: position 20,115 of record NW_027137962.1, read on the forward strand.
TAAGGCGGCTTGGTAGATCGTTACTGAGGTGATGTCTATCTTGTCCCGATCCTTTTATACGGTTTTGCACTCAACTCAGCCGGAACTCGACCTTTGCTCGGATGCAGTCCCATCGGAGGGCGGACGTCCCTGGCCGATGCGTTCGCTTCTAAGCCATGCCTCCGCCACCCAACCAGCTCCGTCGGCCTGTCCTCGCCAAAAAGAACGGCTTGTCATATGTGCCTTCGACAGCCCGAGGCCCATTTTGTACGGTCGAAGCGGCTCTTGTCAGCCAGTTTCGGCCAGATTGGACCCTGAAGTCTTATCCATCCTCCAGGCCCAGCGCGCCCGCTATTCTTGTTCCCGTGTGAGATGTCCAGTGCTTTCCGCACCGGTCCGGTTTACAGAATTGTTGTGAGTGCTTCCTCAGTTGAGTACGTTAATCACAACTTTCCCTGTCTCACCAGTATGCTTGAATCTGATTGATCTTAGCAATTGGGCTGGGGCTAAGAACTAGGTATCCGAGAGTCCGAGAGTGCGGCGAGACGTTCTCGAGCTACGTGCGAGCGAATAGCACGCTCACCTTCCGACTTCAAACCAAGGCGTCAGCATTTTTTAGAAATTGATCCAGAATACCTTACGCTTGACCGTAAACACCACTGGCATTACGGTGTCCTGGAAAAGAACTCGAAGGGATGTTGTGGCTGAGGAGGAAGTCCGTATATCCCCAAGAAGGCAATCTCGAGCGGTGAGCGTCTGTTTCCAGCTTTTTTTCCCTCGACGACCACGACGACCTCATCGCCGGCATTCTGGACATCGACGAACACTTGGCTTGGTCTCGAATACCTGGGAGCTCGAATGGCATTTATCTCTCCTGAGTCTCCACCCACCGTTAGTCGCACGGAAGGCGATCCCTCGTTTTGAACTACTGTCGATCCTCTTGTTTGTGAAGACGAAGCCATAATCTAGATTCTGGAAGCCCATGTAAAGCTCGTATACATTGCGGATACAATGTCTACAGCGCACTGTTTCCGCCCTGTGTCTGCATATACGGCAACTTGCCACCTACGTCGATGCTGTGGGGAGGATGAGGCCCTGAAGCCTTCGACGAATCACCAGCTAAGAAGTATCGAGGGAAGTGTGGAGGAACCGAAGGGAGAGTGAGGATTGCGAGCTAAGATGCTGCTATGGGTCCCGAGGTACGCAATTATATGATCACTTTGTCCAGAACGAACGATAGTTCGCCTTCAGACTACCGAAAAGAGGGAAGTTGTACGTGTTGCTTCTTTCATGGCATTCTCGCTTTGACGCGATCTAAGCGCACCACCCACCTGTCTGTGACTATATATCAAGTTGTCTCACGTATCCTCCCCGTATCCTTCTCGATATGCATGAATTCGACCCACTCGACAATATTCCTGGCGGAGACCACACCCACCGTCACGTCTCCGAGGCCGGTGTCTTCGCCACTCAGCCTGTATCTGCACCTCCGTTCTACACGCCGCCGCCACAGGACACCAGTTACTCGACAGGACCACTGTTCGCCATGGCGATGGACCTCAGGCCTGCTCTGGACGAGGTCGCATTCACTTCTCGCAAGAGAAAGCGCGGCGCGGGCCGGACGCATCCCCGTCACGCACCCGATGAGACCTACTCTGGCATGCATCGCGACCCTGCACATTATGTCGTCCACGCCGATGTCCCCGCGCTGTCTCTAGACGTCTCCGCTTCGATGCTGAAGCTCGCTACGTCGATGTATCCTCTGCACGCCAAGGTTGCGAAAGAGAACGCCGAGCATTTCCAGACACATGGCCTACGCCACCTCCGCGGGCTCATCGCCTGGTCCGACTACCCACTCCACCTATATGTCCATTGCGAACAGATATCTCCCGTTCCGACACTCTACGTTCGACGCATCTCCGAGTACTCGCAGGAACCCGATGAAGATTCCGACATGGACGTTAATGACGGTCTGCCTGTGGCGCATCTCCACATCGGTAGCGGCGAAGACCCCAGCGACTCCGAGCACATGCTTCACTACGAGACGCGATCGTGGTCCAGGTTCACTTTCATCGCGTATGGCGGCGAGATGAGGAAAGCCAAAGTCATGACGACCAGGCTGAACAGCACGCCCACTTGCAACGACTATGATATTCTGTGCAACCCGAGCACGGTGGGGACTTCGGACGACCCCAGCCCAAGCGTGGTATATCTCCCCAGAGGCTATGATTGCACAAGCGGACAGCTTCATCTGAACTGTTGTGAAGGCTTATGCAAGGAGAACACGCCTATCGTGCTGGGCGGGTGGATCCCCAGGAGCCAGTCCGACGCCGCGAACACAAGTATGACTGCGCCTCCCCGGAAGCGACAGAGGAGGTTCGTGCTTCCGCTTATCGGCTCTGATCTGCGTCGTGTTCCTGAAGATCCGCCCGTCTAGGTCCGTTAGTTCTGCGTGGGAGGGAAGGTGATGCATCCTCCCGTTAGACGATTTCCTGTCATGCTCCTCCTCCGTTGTAGTATCTTTCTTTCACTTGAGCCGGCCTCAAGTATCTTCATCACTACAATGAGACTGTTGTTCCTTGTCTGCGTGTATTAAGGTGCGTGACGAGAAGAGAGCAAAGGTTTGCACATGGGTAGGTGAGCGAGCGCTACAAAACGCGCTACCCTCGGCATGCGCCGTATGGGCGGTGCGCAGACGTTTCTACTGAACGACCACCACGCCGGCGGCCTCGCCCCTTCTCCCTCTCGGGAAAGTGGAACACAGCTTCAGTGCTTCTTCCATCATATCGGCTGCCATCTCACTTTCCACATTCTTCTCCCTCAGTCAGCCTCCCATCGACGTCTCATGCCTCGACGAGTCGTTAGTGCATCGCGCACAAGATCCAGGTGCCTCAAGGCCTGCCTTATGCTCTCCGACGCACAGGCCCCACTCCACAGAGAAGTTCTCAAGATTGCACGCGTCGACCTTGAAGCTCATGATATCTTGCACGCGCCCGAGCTGGTGGCGAGTATAAAGGTGTTGTTCGTTGTTCTCGACGAAACTCGAGCACCTACCCACTCTTCGCTCTCGCCACCATGGTTTCGTTCAAGCTGCCCGCGTTTCCGACGTTTCGCCCACGTTTCCGCCGGCAGATGACGGAGACCCTCTCCGACACCCTCTCCGACGCTCTGACGGTCCTTCCGAGAGGCTTCCCTATCCGAGTTCATCCTCGTCCCGCTCGCCACACGACACCCCAGAATGTGGGGGATGTGGCGGAGGAGATTGACGAACTCTACAGGGAGCTCAAGGCCAAGATCGCAGCCCGCGAAGCCCACAGTCACACCACTGTGGCGGCGCCACAAGGCGCGACCGCCACAGGTGGCGAACCTCTCTCCCCTTCTTCCTCGCCCCCGTCATCGAGCCCAAAGCCCTCCTACGAGCGTTCAAGCTCAAAGAATCACGACGAGCGCATCGCGAACTTGTTAAACAGGGTCGCCGCCCGTATGTCATCGCTAGCGCTGTACCCCATCGACGGCACCATCGCGAAGGAGAACATCTCGCACTTCCGTGTGCGCGATCTCCGTAAGCTCAACTTCCTCCTGAGGAAGGCCGACTTCCCCGACTACCTCATCGTCCACTACACCCGGGTTAACCCCAAGCCTGTGGCGTACGTCCGCGTCCTCCCCTCCTTCCCCAAGGACGCCCTCATGTTCATCAACCCCGACGTCCTGGAGGGTGTTGGCTTGCACCCGCGTGTCGCGCACCTGCATATCTCCGACGACGAACAAATCACCACGTCCTACCACTCCTCGGAGCGTAACGCTGTCTTTACTCTCCCGCTTGGAAAGCAGCAGACCGTGCTCCGGAGCCGTGTCATGGCCAAGATGGCCCCGGCGATGTGCACCGCTCACCAGAGTTTGCAATGCGTGGCGACGTCCGCGAACGACTACTTCAACAGGCACATCGCCTCCGGACGGCATCTCCCCGTCGACTATCCCATATTTTATGGGATGTACCTCCCGTACGAGTCGATCGGAAGGAACATGCACACGGAGTGCGAGCATGGCATCTCGGGATGCCAGGAGATGTCCCCGATCATGCTCATAGAGGACATCGACTCGCCGCCTGTGCAGGTGATGTCGCTGGAGGAGTGGCGCGCTGCTCCTGCGAAGCGGGAGGCTCCCTTTGCGGCCCGCCCGCCCGCGGTGTCGGCCATGTAGTCAGAGCGACGGTTTCGTCGATAGTATACCCATGGACGTCGCAGTCAACTAGTGGCGCAGATGTCCGTCGTGATTCGTTCTCTCTCTGTATGTACAAATAGCATATCTCCCCGCTCAGTCTCTTCCTGCTGCGTTTGGATGTAGTAGCTCTCCGTCCCGAGCTCTTTGTTTGTAAGAGTACATCCTGGAATCAACAGCTATTGTATAGCCTTGCTTCTCCGCTGCGTCCTGGACTCTGGTGCGCGACTCGGCTAGAGCATCGCTACAAATGGACAACGAGCAGAACTCTTGTTCTATTCGCATCCGCCTCTGGCCGTTGCGTCTTCTGAACAGCGATGGGCCTAGGTGGGGTGCGGAAGATGCGTTGTAGTATTGTTTGAGTATCGGCGTCTCCATGGTCACTTGTCTACTAGCATGGCGCTTTTGTCTCCTTGGAATCCCTAGATAGTCGAACTCAGGCTCGCGTGGCAAGAGACGCACACCCAGATATCCAACTTCGTGAATGAGTTGCGCCGCCTCTCGATCTCAAGGCACTTTGCCCCGCGCTTCCTATCACAGCCTGGGCCAACGTGACTATCTGGAGACCACACAGTGGGAAGATAAGGAGGCGCGGTCTGGTATCGCATATATATCAGCGGCAGCGACTCTCCAGTTCTGTCGAAACCCACTATGGCTTCCTCCATTGTCAACTCGGTACACAGCGGGGTTCATAAGCCCGAGCGGGAAGCCATCCCTCCAACACTCACCCGGGGCATCTGGCAAACGGTCGCGGTTGCTACAGCAGTCGCTGGGCACAATCCAATGACCCAAGCCATCCTTGTCGTCGACGCTTCCCTTGCACCGGTAAACGCCTCTGCCTCAGTGCAGAACGTACAAGTTGAAGATACTGGTGGCGGTTCGTGACCTGCGCGATCTGCACAACTAGTAACTGCGTGAAGGTCAGTACTAGTTTTCTCGAGTAGCTCGTATTCATCAGAACACTTACGCAAAATTTGAGGGTCTTTTAGGCTGCAGCGCTACTATTAGAAGAACATGATACCCATTGTCGGAGGTCATCGTAGAGAGGGGCAGGATGGAGAGGTCCACTGCGCGGGGCGGGTCGAGGAACTTGGACCATCCGGGGATCGAACCCTGCTCTCGAGAAGCCGGCCGCTCGGCATGTCCGGCGAAAGCCGGAATGCTGGCGACTCTGCCGCCTTTTCCTCTTCTCCTCTTCTCTTCACTTCCTCCTTGCTCAGTTCACGAGTACTCATTATGCAATGCGAACAACTTACGGATTAACCGCATGCACATGTGTACTGCATGAACGCATACGCAATACGGGAAGTCATCCACCAAGAACGCTACAGCCTTCACCTGCTGTCACTAATGCTATTGTATCGCCATTGTTTGCAAGAACAAACCGTCAAACTCAATATTCAAGGTTTCGTAGTGTATCTGGGTGTTTTGCTCACGTCTTGTCGCTAGATCCGACGTGGTAATGTGCTCGCCCTGGCAGGGAAGACAAGGCGATGTGAACTCACAAGGAAATACGTGCGTGCTCTCTATAGTGTGCGCTCGTCCTTCACCCCCACGAACCACAATTGGTTGCTATTGCGACAATGATCGACTTGACAAGCGCTCCTCGGCTCGGTATATATCCTCGTCACAGATTCAGCGCACCTAGACTCCGTCAACCCAGAACAAACGTCTCACTCAGTCTTCGTACTTAGCAGGCACCATGGGTCGCCTCCCCTCAGTCTCAACCCTTGCGGCGACATCCACCTCTCTAGTTGCGCTCGGAAGCATCGGACTCGGACTGGCAGTAGTCGGGCTCGTCTCTTCGACCGCTACTAGCCGTACACGTCTCACCTCGTGGGTTAAATCGTGGCCTCGGTATCTGAGTGAATTGTCCACTTCGATATCCAGAGTGTGGCGCCGGTCGCCACATCGCACGGTCATTATCCCTACCCTACATTCCTACATCCCCAGCACCAATCTTCCGGATTACATCCTTGTACACGATCCTTGCGATATGACCGAAACTGGTCTCTCCAACCGCTGCGCCGAGCTAGGCCGGATGGTCCCGTACTATCGTGTCCCGGAGCCAGCCTCTACCGTCGGATTCCCCCAGCCCGCGCCTCCTGAGCTTCGTGAGCTGTTGGATTTGGACGAGGACGCTCGTAATCATCGTGTGGCACGCCTCTTCCTGCACTACATCGACACCATCGGAACAGGCGAAAGCTCCATTGTCAATGCTGCACCAATGTTGTTCCCGCCAGGGAGCGGCGTCTGGCCGTCCGTCGTGGTGGCGAAGGTTGCGCGAGGTTTATGCAGCTCCGTCAGGATGCTCGACCACGAGGCCGCGATCTACAGCCTCTTTCCACGCGATATCATGGAGGACACACCCGCTGGTCCTGCAGTCGTGCCCAAATTCTACGGATATTACCTCCCAATGAAGGTCTCCGACGTGTCGTCATCCTTCGAGCGCCATACCGCAGATTGCACAGCTATAGCGGAGGGCCGAGAGTGCATTTTCGAGGCCCCGTGTCCCATCCTTCTGATGGAGGCATTCGACCAATCTCCGCAGGGATCAACATTGCCGCTCGAGCAACAGTGCGTACGATCACCTCCGAAGTGTCATCGTATACTGACCAAGTCACTCGCAGGGAACGGCACTCATCGATGCTACGCCGTCTGCATGAAGCGGGCTTCAGTCACGGCTCGACGACTATTAGTGACATAGCCATACGGTCGCACGCCTCTGCTTCATCGTTGGAAGAGGGACCAGATATGCGTCTGGTGGACTTCGGGTACAGCGCTTCACTGGAACTGTTGCGGCGTAAGCTTGGGTCGGACAAAGGGGATGCAGTGTTCCCCGCGATGTGTCATGAAGACGATGCTATCCTCCGGAGGCGTCGCAAAGCCGATCCTGCGCTGGAACGTCAGGAGCTCGAGCTCGCTGCTGGCCAGCACGCGGACTTGGAAGGCTTGCGGAGCGCGTTCCCACCGGGACCCCCGGACAATTGGTGGCAGCGCGTGTAGTAACGATTATGGTCGTACTGTTTCATCGCAGACCACCTTACCCACACTGAGTGGAGGATAAATTTGACGATGGTCTTGTCCGCACTTGGCGTGGCCGGCGAGTCAGTTCAAACGCGTAAGTGAACTAATAAGCGAGTCAATAATCAAGTAAGCACCCAGTAAATAACTTGAAGTAAGTATTCTACGAGCGTCTTTCCGGCTTCTTCTCTTCCATCATGATCATCTTGAATACAACACCGCCCATGCACGGTGCCCATGCACGGTGCGGCCAGGAACGTACGGTGAACCTGAAATGTTGTTTTGTACACATCAACATGAACTCACGCCTTGTATGTCCCTAGCGACCAGCTGCACGGCCGGCCAAGAGGCAAGTCAAGCGCAAAGACCACGACCAGCTATCCTAGGATCGGAGAAAAGTGCCTATGCTTCTTCTGAGCTTCTATCGTTGTCAAGACATGCGAACTATTGTTTGTGTTATTGAGCTCCCGTCCGGAAGAAGGTCTCCGGCTATTGTTGCAGGATCTGCGGGCTCGCGCCACTGCGACTCGGACGGAACGGATGAGGCGTATAAGTTGCACAATTCGACACTCGGTACGTCTGCAACCATACTAACTCCACTTCATTTCTCAATCAACCTTACCCTACTCAATCAAATGGCTCTCCTCCGCAGACTCTTTCGGATAGTAGACCTGTTCTGGTCTCTCGTTGCGTCATATCTACCCCTACCTTTCAGTCTCGGTCCACCCATCCGACCGCAATACTTTTCTTCCAGAGAGCTGGAACATAGAGCACGCATCACGGGCGCGTTGTCCCGCTACTTAACGGATGACCTGCCAGTCCTGGAGGACTCCATCCCAGACGACGAGCTTCCCGACTTCCTCCTCGTTCACGACCCGCACGGCGTAACGGACTGGGTGGCACCGGATGGCGACGGAGCGGACTGGGCGATTCCGTACTACAGAGTCAAGAACCCGCTGCGCGGGTTGGACGCCACCGCTCCTGAGGTCATCCCTAAGGACGCGCGCACGGCGCACCTCTATGTCCACCCGAAGAACCTGCTGGGACAAGGCCATCACGCTTGGGTGTATCGCGCGCCACTGTCCCTCGGGAGCGACGCTCAGCCGTCTGTTGTGGCGGCGAAGCTGGGAAGCGAGAACTGCACGGCGATGAGGATGCTCGCGAACGAGGCGGCGATGTACTCGCTGTTCCCGCGAGAGTTCATGCAAGACTCGCCAGCGGGTCCGGCGGTGGTACCAAAGTTCTACGGGTACTACCTACCCATCCCGATTCATCCGAACCTCCATCGCACGATGTTGTTCCACACGAAGCTGTGTGCGAACTCGGAGGAGGATTGTGGGATCTGGAGCCCAAGTCCTATTCTCCTTGTCGAGGAGTGCGGAAGAGCCCTTGGCAAAGACGAGTGCAAGAGCATGACGCCTGAGCATCAGTACGTCTCACAACTCGCACGTCTTCCCTCGTTCGATGACTAACCTACCTCCGTTCCAGACAACAGTGTGTCGAGATGCTGGGACGCTTCCATGCGGCCGGTATCTTTCACCAGTCCGTCTACGGCCGCAACATACTCATCCAGCCCGGCCCTCTCGACGTCCCGCCCGAGAAGCGTTCGGACGATACTCCAAGCTTCCGTATGATAGACTTCGGGCGCACGGTGGCAGTAGACTTCAGCCGCATAGCCAATGGTAAAGTTATCTTCCATAACTGGAGCCATCGGGAGCAAGAGGCGTTGCAGGAGGTGTGGAGGACTGGGGGAGACGATGAACGGCATGGGCCTAAGGCTGATCACGCTCGGAAATGTCTCAAGGCGATTAGGGAGCGTCACCTCCAGGAATGTTTGGCGATAGACAAATTCCTGCTGAAGAATGAGCTTGTGCAATATTGAAGCTCTACTCTGAGTCTCTCTACAATTGTACTCGTCGCATAAACACTCGCCGCAGCATGCCTTGGTGGACCGGAGCGTTAATGCCCGAATCGGCCCGAATCGGCGCGCCTATATTAGCGCTGAGCTGGCCTGCCAGAAAATCGTCACGTTATCCACCACCATCTTCCTCCTCCTCTGCGTTCATCGGTTTTGACTGCAAAAGCTACTTGGATCTATGAATTGCGGATTGTGTCGAGTTATACTCCCACCGGAGTCTCAGGTCGCAACCGTGGCATCCCCACATAGTCAGAAGTTTGTGTGATTCCTTGCGACGAACTTACGTGCGTCGCGTGAGCAGTGGAGGTGAGCATATAGCTCACAGTACGTTTACATGTCAGAGTGCTGCTTTGATGCGCACTTGATGTTTTATGCGTCTCCAGGGCGATTGACCAGGTGACCCCGTTGAGCCTGATAGAACGACATAGAGCTTCCCGAGTCAACGTTGATCCGCGGTCATGACGGCTCTCCTACACCAACTGAGAGGGGACCTCTGGACGAGTGAATCAATTCTGCTGGAATCAACCCAAATGTTATGGACGAACGCCATCAGTCGCACGCTATTAACACAATCGCTTCGTACCCTTGTGGTCAGTTAGCCTTCTGGATCACGGTTCGTTGATTGATCACAGAAATCCAACAGGCTTCCGGCAGACCATACCCAGGAACGTGAGAATACGACTTCATCTTGTAGATCCTGCACGAGATCGGGCAGCTTGGATCAACGAAAAAGCATGCGCTTCGTCTCGGAAGCAACTCTGCGTCCATCGTGCAGGCCATGAGATCGTAGTCAAAGCCTTCTGGTGCGCGAACTTACTCCTTCTCTTGATGCTAAGGCACAATATCGCTGGCAGAATATATACCATCGCGAGGATGTCCTATGCGCATCGTCGCCGGACGCGTCGTAACACCATGGTCCTTCCTTTGGCGGTAGTATTCCCTCTTTTGCAGCTGTGGTTTGGGTCGGGAGCTCGTGCATACGCGACGAAGGGCGGGACGACTGTGAAGCTCGACCGAGCTACCGTGGTTGGGACGGTGAGCGGCTCAGTTGAGAGTTTCCTTGCGATCCCGTATGCGCAACCCCCGTGAGTGCTCGTGTCGATTCGCGTATCCTCGCCATGCAAGTGGGGACTACTGATCTAACATTGGGACAGGGTTGGGGACCTTCGTTTCCGTCTACCTCAACTTATTGACTCATACAACGGGACAATCAACGCTACTTCTTTGGGCAACCAATGTTTCCAGCAAACAAAGACGCTCCCCACCGGTGCCCCACCCGAAGTCTTGCGTAATGCCCTACCGCTGGTATCGTTCTTCACCGCGAATCCGAATGTTACTCAGAGCGAGGATTGTGAGTGCGACGGTCCGGGTTCTTATCGTACACTCACCATCTACGTTCACAGGCCTGCACGTCAACGTCATCCGCCCAGCAGATGTTCATGCAAATGCCAAGCTTCCCGTACTCTTTGTGAGTAACTTTTCTAACTTGCATATTGTCTGCACAATTGATGTATGGATGCGGGGTCTAGTGGATCCATGGAGGCGGGTTCGCGGACGGCTCGAACGCTATGTATGTGCCGCACTTCGAGACATCAGCATCCGTACTAATTGCGAGCGTAGGACCGGATACAATGGTTCAGCCGTCGTTGAGAGGTCGATCGAGATCGGCGAACCCATTATTTTTGTCGGTGTGAACTACCGGTAAGACCCTGCGTCCGTTCTCATAGACGGAGGGTGAGGCTCAAATTGACCATACACTCGCAGGCTGAACGCCTTCGGGTTCCTAGCAGGGAAGGAGGTGCAGGAAGCAGGCATCGCAAACTTGGGCATGCAGGATCGTGAGCCACTCATCACTTCCCGATAAAAGTACAGACTCGACCCAGTCCACAGAACGTACTGCTCTCCGTTGGATGAACAAATTCATCTCTTCCTTCGGAGGCGACCCCAAGAAGGTCACGATGTAAGTCGTTGCTCAGTCTGCAATCCATGTCGTAAAGCTGAGAAACCCTTAGCTGGGGCGAGAGCGCGGGGGCTATGTCCGTCTCCCTCCACCTGTTACTCAATGGAGGCAACACCGAGGGCCTCTTCCGCGCTGGGATTATGAGCTCTGGTTCAACCATCCCTACCGGAGACATCTCAGACCTACAGGGAACGTACAATCTCATAGTGGACCAAGTCGGGTGCTCGAACGCGACGGACGCGCTCGCATGCTTGCGCACGGTTCCTGCACAGAATATACTCGCTGCTGCGAACAACACTCCGGCCACTACGAGCTTTACGGTAAGTGTAAACTCCATCTCATACTCAATCTTGATACTCATGCTGCTTTCTAGGGTCTTGCGGCTCCGTATATGCCTCGGGCAGATGGTACCTTGATCACGAAGGCCCCTCAGCAGCTTGCGGTCCACGGAAAGATGGCAAACGTCCCTGTCATAATCGGTACTCCTTTCGTATCTCACCTTCGAGATGTCCGACGCTCATGACGGTTCAGGTGACGTCAAGGACGAAGGATCTCTCTTTTCACTTGCCAGCTTCAACATCACGTATGTCTCTCTCATTCTCCCGAGATACTGCAAGCCCTGAACATGTCCGAATATAGGACCGACGAGGAGCTCATCGATTACCTCACCACGTACTGGTTCCCTGGCTCATCTGCCGCAGATCTGAACAAGACTATGGAGCTGTATCCATCGGACCCTGCTGCAGGTACTCCCTTCGACACAGGCAGTGCGAACGCGTTCACGCCGGAGTACAAGCGGATTGCAGCCCTGCAAGGCGACTGGTTCTTCAACGCGCCTCGTCGTCAGCTTCTTGACAGATTCTCATTTCACCAGCCCATGTACAACTTCCGTGAGTACCGGCTCTCATGCCTGCTCGCTCCATTCTGACAGCCACTGACATGCTCGTGGTATTCTAGTGAGCGCGCGTGGTAACTTCACAGGGCTGGGAGACGTAAGCCCCTTCACGCACTCATGCCGATGCTCAGGCTCATATACGCGATTTGTTAGGCTCACGGAAGCGACCTACTGACAGCCTTCCGACCCGGGGACATGACGGACTACTTCGTCCGCTTCGTCAATCACCTTAACCCGAACGGCCTCCATTTCTCACAGCCTTTCTGGCCCCGCTATGACCCGATCACTCGTCTGACCCTTCAGTTCAACGATGGGAGCATTCCTGTTAACGTGACTGTAGACAACAAACGTCGGGAGGGTACAGACGAGCTCTTCAAATTGGGCCTTCGCTTCCCAATCTGATGTTATGCGACTTACTTGCAGCGGAGGACCGATTGAGTCGATTCATGCTATGCATACCATTTGTAGCCATGGCCGCAGGATCGCTTGCCCGGTGCGAAGCGGAGCGCTGAGCGACACCATGGTTTTCTCCTCTCCTATACATGTACAGAGATATAACATTCCTTCCCTCATCACACCCATTCCTTTCACAGCCTGACGATAGTCCACTCCATGACCTGGCCATCACCCGACATCCCCAGCTCCTGCGATTCGACCAGTATCGTCTCGACCTTGACGGTACCTTTCTGGAAGAGTTGGCCATCCCACAAGTCCGACCAACTCTCCGGCGAGTGGTAGAACATGCCACCCGAATCATCTCTATGAGACTCGGCGCTGCTTCCAGATGGTGGTGAGACGCGATGCACGCCAATGACCATCGAGCCGGACTCGGCGGAGAGGAGTCCGGCGATTCCGCGAGCGAGCTGGAGCTGTTGTGACGCATTGAGCTGGTCAAAGACGAAGCATGTGCTGACGACAGACACCTGTCCGTGCAGCGCATTGAGTGATGTCAGTGTGGAGAGCGTCGGAGATGGCGCATAGGATTGGGTGTAGAACGGCCAGACGGCTTCCAGAAAGTATGGGTTGAGGAAGTTCCCAGAGAGGAACGGTACACGACCGATCTCTTGTGTCGCGCCGAATAGTTGCTCTCCTACCGCCCACAGGGCTTCAAGGTATCTCAACATGATCAGCATGAACTTCAGAAGATAGAAGCAGCACTAGTTACCGTCATCAAGATCGGTCGCGACGACACTGTCCGAAGGATAGCCGTCAATGATGGCCTTCCGGACGTCGACACCGACTATCCGCTCTACGTCAGTACACATGAAGCTTTGATAGTGGTTCAAACGTTCAAGGGCCACTCACATCCGTTCCCGATACTCAGGAAGATAGGGTTCCTGCGACTCCGTCCAATCTTGAGAACTTTGTCATATCCCGGGAGCCGTGCGAGGACCAGTCTGGATGCGTTTCCACCATTATACACATGCCACCACTGTGGGCAGAACATACGCACTTGGTGAGATCCTTGTCATTGACGTCGGGATATTTCTGCAGCTCCGATTTTTCAGCCTCAGTCTTCACGATTAGATCTGTTACTGACCTCGAGCCTGGCGGCGAGGATACGTGATGTCAATGCATGGCGATTTTCTATACCTGTCTCTTTCTGATAGAACTCGAGCTCCTCTTCATCGAGCTGTAGCGGGGACGATACGGAGGCATCATCGCAGGCGCGTTGAGTAGGGTTCAGTAGGCCAGGCATGACTGTAGTGCAGAGAGGGATCTGGGGGTACGACGCTGTGAGAAAGGGCCTTCATACTTATGCAGTTGATAGGTCAGCTCGAATACTGCGGAGAAGGAGAAGACGCACCACGTCAAAGTCAATAGCAGGCAGAGTACCTGACAGGGAATCAGGTACGTACCTGCTGTCGGATGCGGTTCGATAAAATCCTCATTGGCTATGCTCTGTGAGAAGTACCGGGACGATCATCCAATATACAACTTCCGGAACCATGTACTTGCAATCGCAACCGTCTCCAGTTCCAGCCTCTGCGCTCCTCCCGTGTCCCGAGCAACTACGACATGCTAAGGACAGATGAATGAGTCTCGCTTTGTCTTGCCTTGAGCATTCTGTCCTCCGACATCTTTCGAAGACAAATGCAGAGAGTGCTTAATTGACAGGCTGCGTACACCGCCGTTGTCTTCGGAATTGACAATGTTGACCAAGGCATGCCACTGTTGAAGGGCACTGCTCCAGCCCAGGCACTCCGGACCGCTCCTCCGCATCCCACTCAGAGCCTCGTGACGGACCAGACCAGGAACCAGTACCTGTCCGCCTCCGAGTCCTGGAAGTCCCACCCGCCCGTCTCAATGAGCTCCGTCTGCACCCTGACCGTCCCCTTCACGAACAGCTCCCCGTCCCACAGCTGCGTCCAGCTCTCGGGCGAGTGGTAGAACGTCGAGACGCTGCGCCCACCAGCGTGTGTGACGAACGTGCCCTTCTCGGGCCGCCCGGAGTGGATGCCGATGACCATGGAGCCGGGCTCAGGGGAGAGAAGGCCGGCGATTGCACGCGCGAGCTGCAGCTGGCCTGCTTCGTCGAAGACGTGGAAGACTGAGCAGACGCTGATGGCGGAGACGTGCCCGTGCAGCGCGCTGAGCGAGGTCAGCTCCGAGAGGTTGGGCCGCGGCGAATAGGGCTTGGTGTAGAATGGGTGGACGACTTCGAGAAAGGAGGGATCGAGGGCGTCCCCAGCGAGGAATGGTACAGGATACGTGCTTGGAGTTGTGTTGAAGAGCTTGTGTCCTAGCTCCAGGAATTCTAGAAGAGGGGATCGTGAGATGCTGTCAGAGTAGCAGTGGCTCACTGACCACCTACCAGGATGGAGGTCAGTAGCCATGACGCTGTCAATAGGATAACCATCTGCGACAAGCTTCCTGACATCGTTGCCGACTGTGCTGTGATCAGAGAAAGGATCTCATATTCATAGGAACAACGCACTCACAGCAGCACCCGATGTCAAGGAAGATGGGGTACTCGCGAGTCCTCCCAAGCACGAGTATCTTCTCGTATCCTGGAAGTCGTGCCAGTTTGAGCCTGTAGGAAGATAAGAGTAAGTTATCAACGCACAGATTCATACCGGGTGTTCATACCGGGTGAACGAGAACATCCGAATACATGGGAACGCGTGGATCTGCGACCGTGTCGTGATCAGCCTTTTACACAGCGAGTAGAAACCAGGAACGACGGTACGCACCGCATATGCTTCTCGCTGTACCCGAACCATATGCTCTTTCAGAGCGGCCTCGTCATGGATACCTGTCCCCATCCTGAAGAACTCAAGCTCCTGTTCGTCGAGCTTGTAGAACTTCTCAGAGCCCTCCAAGGACACCCAGGGCAGGGCGACCTTGGCTTTTACAACCTCCACAGTGTTCGACATGGTCTGGCAGTGTCTGGATCGGGGCGTACGCCTCGTAAAATCAGAATATTAGAAGCAGGCATACGCAAACACTTCCTCTATATATGCGCATGAGAGAATGGCACGATCAATGCTGGTTGCAAGATGGGCGGGCGCGATCTGTATGCGAGCATTCACCGCGCCGAATATGAGTGCCTGACGGAATGAGAAGAACGGATGAGAGTGGCGGAGGCCTGAGTATAGTATACACTTTCTGACAGCAGTCAGCGAACACACTCCACTCTTACGACATGTCACACACAAAAGCTCAAGAGGTCAGAGAGGCTCTGCGAGACTGAGTTGCATCACGAAATCCATCGCCTCCTTGCGGAACGTATCCTGGATGACCTGCAACGGAGTGTCGCCCTCCACGAATGCGAGCAGCTGCGGCGACCCGGGCGTGTACGCTGGCCATTTGATCTGCGGGCCACCGTTGGGGTCGAGCGTGTTGACGAAGCGGACGAGGAAGTCTGTCATATCTCCGCCGCCAAAGACGTTGGGGAGCTCCGTCGTGTGCGTCTGTAACGAGGAGCCGAAGAAGGTTGTGAGGAACGGAAGGCATAGATTAGCGTGCTATGAACTCACCGCGCCGAGCCCTGTGATCTTGTCACGCTCGTTGACTAACATCGCTGTGAGATCTCCGAGCGTGCAAGTAGGACGAGGTTGAGCCACTCACGGAATGAGCGCGCGACTTGCGTATTCGCGCGCTGGTCAAGCAGGAAGCGACGTGTAGCTTGGAAGATGAAGTCCCCCTGGAATGCGGCGAGGCGCTTGAACTCCGGGGTGAACGCGAATGCATCTCCAGTACCAAACGGCGAGCCTGCGGCTGGGTTGGCAGGATAGAGGTCGAGCAGGTGCTGGATCGTGGCATCAGATGCACTCGGGAAGTAGTTACTCTTCAGATACGCCGCGGCTTCCTGGGCAGTACTGTAACGCCGCCGTTAGCGAACCGAATGGAGGCATGAACGATGGTGCCACTGACGTGATATTCAAGGATGCAAGCGAGAATAGCGTTCCTTCATCCTCGCACGAGCCTGAATAGGCCATTAGCGCCGTCTCGGACATGCACGGCCAGAGAACGGGACCGACCAACGACGAATGGTATGTCTGCTACACTCCCCTTCAAGACTAACTGTTGCGGACCATCCTTGAGGAATACGCCATCTGCATGAGGCATCCACGGCGTGTTGAGGGACTGCACGAAACACGTCAGTCACATGCATGTGGCGGGCGAGCAACAGCCCACACATACCTGGAATGATAAGAAAGTGGGCGTTTTGTCCATGGCTGCTGTAATCGCTTCCGCGGGCACCTCCCGCAGACACGCGAGGGGGTCGCGAGAGGACGAGCATCCGGTCTCGGAGACTATGAAGTCAAAGGTGGGCTGCAGCTTCGAGAAGTCCCGCGTGGGAAGTGCCGATCCGGATTCCATCCAGCCTGCGCGAAAGAGTCCCTCGGTGTTCCCGCCGTTCGTGATCATCTGGAACAACACCGCTTGGCTCCCGGCGCTCTCTCCCCAGCTGTCCGTGGCGATGAGCGCATGAGGGGTGCGGTGAAGAGTGGAAAGTGCCCCTTACATGGTCACTTTTGTAGGGTCGCCGCCGAACGCGGCGATGTGCTTCTGGACCCACCGAAGAGCTTCGCGTTCTGGACATTTATCGTGAGCGCAATCTCAGGAGTCAAATTCCACGCCTCACGATCTCGCAGTCCCAAGTTGCCGAGACCGGCCTCTTGGATCTCGCGACCACCCAAGAATCCGAACGCTACCAATCGTTAGCATCGCACTTCCTTCACGAGTGAAACGTGACCATACCGCTCAGCCTGAACAGGGACGTCAGTGCACGACAACGGCGATCGCAGGGTGCACATACCGATAGTTCATGGAGACGAAGATCACGGGCAGCCCGATCTCGATAGACCTGTTGACAACAACTGCGCCCGGGCGACTGCAATTGCAAAGGCAAGTAAGTCAACTGACAGCGCTAGCAGATGGAGGAGGGACGGAACGTACACTGCATTAGAGCCGATTTGGTATCCTCCTGCGCAAAGGGTTTCGTTACGAATGGACCTCCAGTTCAAGGTCATGATCAAGTACCTCCGTATATCCACTGTGA
The DNA here is from genome assembly GCF_003813185.1 of Lentinus tigrinus ALCF2SS1-7. Lineage (NCBI taxonomy): Eukaryota > Fungi > Basidiomycota > Agaricomycetes > Polyporales > Polyporaceae > Lentinus > Lentinus tigrinus. The sequence continues at coordinate 37,618 of NW_027137962.1, forward strand.
GAGGTAGCATTCAGCATGATCAAAAGACCTAGAGCTGATATTGCGCGTACAGCAGCAATAGGCAACTTAGCGTCCGGACGAGTCCCAGCCGGAACGATGACATTGATGTTCAAGCCTGTCCGGCGAGCGCATCAGTATTCACGCGATAGCGAATCACGAACACGCAAGAGCTCGACGCACAGTCTTCACTCTGAGGGACGTCAGGCGGTGTAGTCATCGGGCCAATGAACTGCGAGATCTCAGGTGGAAGGTCCGGGGGGATGGTCGGCAGGTTGATAGTCTGCTGTATACATTGGTTCCCGAACGTCGTCGCGTTGATGACCCCGCTGTACCGAGTGATGGGCTGGGGCAGCTGCAGGCGGAGCTTCCCAATCCTGGTGGTGGTGCGCAAAAACTCAGGACACCCGGTGTACTGTGTGGATTAACGGCAGGAGTACTCACGGTGCCTGTGCGAAAGGGATCCCAAGGAAGGATGAGGTGACACTATCGGATGTGCCTATGACGGTCGCGTCGTCGAGTCTGACGGTGGGAGCACCAGCAGCATGGGCCAGAGGCACGAGACATGCGAGGAGAACAAGAGTGTGCTGCATGTTGAGCCGAAAATTGAACAGCACAGTGTCGATCGTGTCACTCCTCAGTGCCAAAGCCGAAGCACTTTTTTATATGTTCGCACAGAGGCCGAGAAGGTTGACATGAGTAACACAGAATCTGCATGAACTAGATCCACTCACTACTTCGGTATTCCGTCGAGGATCAGTGTGAAGCCGAGGAAAACTCATAGTATCCATCGGAATGAGAAGAGCAACGTGCGACGGTCAGGCGAACATCAATCCTATAGGCAGCGGTACATCGACCTATAGATTGCGCAGGCAAACCCTGGGAAGCCTTCGAGCCGCTCCGCCTGGAAGGAAGCCGCATGATGTTGCGATCAAGTCATGAGGCGCGCAGGGTCTCACGGCGGAAGAGAGGGATTCCGTCGATAATAATAATACGTGCTTGCAAGGCGGCCAGTCCAAACGGTTCTTGAGTGTTCGTATTTATAACATAGATAGGTGATGATGATGATGATGGTGGTGGTGGTGGTGGTAGTGGAAGAGAGCAACTTGAAGCTTGAGAACGAGTTCCCGTCTGCCACACAACTGGCCCGGCTTTGGCCGACCCTTCCGTATAAGGCAAGTGACGTGGTACGGGCTACGCAAGTGACAGCACTAGAATGGCCCGCCCTAGCTTTCGATTGCAAAGCTAGGCAAGAGAGCATGTAATGTGACAGCAGCGCAGGCGCACCGAGTATACTATAGAGCATCAATCAACAAGCTGCTCGATCAACAATGCCTTCTCCGGAGAACGCGGGCGGATCTCGCAGTCGAACTTCTCCGGTTCACTAGTTGATGAGTACGCGCAGGCGCAACATCAGCATAATCGATCCTTTATGTGCTGCCTTGAATGGGCAGAAAGAAATCATTGCTTACGAAGTGATGGAATTGTTGACAAACTTGGCTTCCATGGGCACAGGCTTGCCACGCTCGTCGAGCGGCGGAGTGATGGTGAACGCGTGCAGGACCGAGGCACAAGTGATAAACAACGACGCGGTCGCCATGTGTTGCCCGGGACAGACCCTGTGCCGCCGCGCGCATCATTCAGTATCGGTAGCACTTCGCTATATGTGAGCTGACGCACCTCCGCCCGAAGCCGAAGATGATCGTAGCCGGGTCACGGACGTCTTCGTTTATCCGTCCATCCTTGTGGAAACGGTCTGGATTGAAGCGGCGTGGCTCGGGGTAGATCTCTGGGTCCTTCGCGAATCCCCTGGTGAACGCATACCAGATGTCAGTGAGCCTCAGCCATTCGTAACCACACAGGGCCATACTGCCAGCGTAGAGTACAGTACGCACCAAAGATTAGGGAGCACGATCGAGCCTCCGGGAATGAAGTAGCCATTGTAGACGTCATCCTTGATGGACGAATGCGGAAGGGATGTCGGGGTGCCGACGTGCCACCTGAGGACCTCCTTCACGAGCGCGTTGACATACGGCAGGGAGTCGCGGTCGGTGAAGTCGGGGAGGCGCGTGGGCCCGACGACGCGGTCAAGCTCTTCTTGAGCTTTCTTCTGCACTTCGGGGTAGAGCGCCATGGCGAGGAAGAAGACGAGCGCGGCATTGGCGGTCTGCACGGAATATCAACTGTCATTATAAGGTAGCATGTAGCCACAATACAATATCGATGACTTACGGTATCGCCTCCAGCTGATGAACACGGGTGATTAGCTCACTGAACGCAGGCAGTAGATACAGTCGTTAATCACTGACCAGTGTAGATCGTAGTGGCTATTCCTGCACCCATTGCCTCTTCTTCAGCTGCAGCGTCCTTGCCAAGGTTAGCAGCCTTCCGCACAATAGTCGCCAGCACCGAGTCGTTCTCCGCCCCCTCCTCCTACATAGACAACCGAATCCACATTAGCTCCAGCACGATGAGCCTTCAAGTAGAAAATTGGCCTACCAAATGTTGCTTTCCCGCCTGCCACAGTCCACTGGTGATCTCGCGCATGCGCCGCTTCATAGGGGCAATATGGCGCTTGAAGCCCGCCCCGGGGAACCAGGATGGGAGGTACTGCAGGATGGGCAGCGACTCAACCAAGTATTTCCCGGGGACGCATAAGTTCGCGCCGATGACGTTCAGCTCGTGCAGCATGCCGATATATTTGTCGTCATCGCCCTGTGGCTCGAGCCCATACGCGATGAGGAGCGCGACAGCGCTGAACGTGCTGCGAGTGCATATGCCCACAAATTAATTTTTGCAACCCGAGAGAGAAAGAAGGGGAGTCGACGTACCGCTGAAGGTGCTCCTTGAACTCCTTCGGGCTGGCGAGGAGGTTGCGCAGGAGGCCGTGAGTGACATGTAGCTGGTAATGGCGGTACTTGGTGATGCTGTCCGGGAGGAGTTCGTGGTGCAAGATGCGCCGGCGAGCGCGCCAGCCGGGGCCGTAGCTCATGAGGGGGAAGTTCCAGTGGTAGATGTCCGTCCTGCAATAGTTTAGGCAGCGATGATGAGATAGGGGAGTTATATTGAACTTGGAGTACGAGAATTCGATGGATGAAGACGGCTACGTACAATTCGCCTATGAGCAGCGTGGGCCTATCTGAGTAGTTTGCGGACCGTTTATCGAGGAGGTCGCAGGCAGCCTCGTACGAGCCGATAGATATGGTAGACTTGCCGAACACGCTCAGATGCACGAGGGGCCCTGAAAAGGTTGCGAACCTCAAACATAGTCTCTGAGACGCAGTGAGAGAAAGACGCACCGTATCGTTTGTGGAGCTCAAAGAGCCCCTCTGCCAAGTCTCCCTGCGGATAGTCAAAGACGTTGCCGATAATAGGCCATCCCGGAGGACCGGGGGGCAGCGGCAGTGCGTTCCGCCGTCTTTTGAGGTATAGGAGGGCGAATACGGATACAGCGAGGACGGAGGCGGATAACCACAGCGGATCGAAAGTGAGGGCCATGGTGATTGACAGTGCAATGAGTGGTCGCAGTACAGCTGTCGTTGTGGTTTGACGGATGATGCCCAGAGCGGATTTTGTACGGCCTGGAGATATACTCTGCACTTTGACGCGGTTAACGCAGAAGCTGGAAGGGAGTTGGGGGCAGACTCATGTTGCCACGACCATCCGGTCTCACGTCGGTACCGCAATTCGGTCCATTGGAGTCACTTCCGCCTTGCGAGAGTATGCCGACGCAGGACTCAAAGCACTCGGAATGAAGCGGGAGTAGTAAACTCGGGCCGCCTATTCAGAGAAACGGGATATTCACCTCGCAGCTGCGTCACACAACATACAGCAGAATAAAATCTTGAATTCTGGCGCGACGGGGACAGACAGTCCGAGAGAAAGCGATGACTCACGGATGCGCAAGTATTCAGGCGACCGGGACCGACGTGGCGGGAGTCAAGTCTACTAAGCGCCGCCCGCCGAGTCTCGGTGCACTGGCAGCCCAACTTGAACCAGTGTACCTTCAACTTGTCGAAATACCTCTTTCCCTCTAATACCCACATGTACAGACAGGTCACCGCCCAAGGGCCCACCATGCGTTCGCATATCCTTCCTTGAGCCTAGTCACCACGAACAGCTCCGTCTTGTCCTGGCTCGGAGCCCGACATACGCGTCCGCGCGGACTCACATTCAGAGTCAGCAGCGGAGGCATCGCCATTCCCAACGCTCTAGATTTCTTGCTCGCGCTTCAGTATCAGCACCTCCGACGGATCCGGATCTAGAGACTGTAACTCATCCCAAAGAAGTGGTCAGTGAATACCCCTCGTACTCCATGCCCGAAGATGATCACACAGTCCCGAACCACTGGTTTCGGAACGTCGTGTCCTAGGGCAGGTGCGGCCAGGCGAGAGGGAGGACTCAGATGGTTTCGTAGCGGGAGAGGAAGATGGGAGAGCTGCCCCCGCCGTACCAACTTCAAGTTGCTCCAAATCCGGTCAGTACTGTCGGACATGAATCAATGGTCCAGTGTACTAGTACAACGGTGTACAGTACATATGTATACAGAGAAGTACTACAACAGAGTTACGACAGAAGCTAGACCAGCTAATGGTATCAATGTGTGGTGTCTTCCAAAAACAGTCAATAAGTACCGGGATAGTAGCAACAATACTCCGAGTCCAGAAAGAGTGCTTCAGTTAGGGAAGCGCAGGCTCAACGCTGACAGCTCGTCAGTGCCCGCCAGCCGCTCGTCGTCCACGGTGACGTTGATCGGCGTGCTGCCGTCATTGAACTGGAGCGTCAAGCGGGCGGTCGTATTGTAAGTCGGCCAGACGGGCTGGGATTCGTTGCTTCCGTTAGGGTCGAGGTTGGTGACGAAGCGGACAAAGTAATCCGTCATGTCGCCCGGGCCGAACGCGGTGAATAGATCGCTTCCATGCGACTGGGATCATGAGCAAATAGGTCAGTCTCAGCAGTGGAGCCACGAAGATGCGAAGGGAACTATTACTGACGTCTCCGATTCCGACGAAATTACCCCGCGCGCTCACTTCAGGTTGAGACAGGAGCCATTGTCAAACTCGTGAGTCACTCGGGCCATGAATCACACGAACACGAAATGACGAGACGCACAGAAGTTGAACCACTTTTGGTGCGCCGAGAACCTGTCCAGGAGCTGCCGTCGAGGCGCGTTGAAGTACCAGTCGCCCTGTATCGCAGCAACGCGCTTGTAGCCTGGGGTGAACGCGTTGGCGCTGCCTGTGTCGAACGGAGAGCCTGCGGCGGGATCAGCCGGGTACAGCTCCAGCAGTTTGTTGAAGTCCGACGGGGACGCGCCGGGGAACCATGTCTGCGATAGGTAGCCCGCGAACTCTGCATCTGTCCTGTGTGCATGCATCCAGACTTGCTCAGCCTGGCCGCCAAGACAAGAAATGTCAGAAGGAGAGACGTACGTGAGGTTTAGAATTCCGAGCGAGAAGACGGGGCCTTCGTCCTTGACGTCTCCTGTAGCAGCGATCAGCACAAGCGGACTGAGTCCAAGGAGGGAAAACGTGCCGATGATGACGGGCACGTCCGCGATCCTGCCGTGGGTGGCAAGCTGTTGGGGTGGGCTCGTGACAAAATAGCCATCCGCCCTCGGGAAATACGGAGTAGAGAGACCCTAGAGGCGCGGTACAAGCTTCAGCACCATGTACAGTACACCTGCAAGCTGTAGTCGAAGATCAATTACGCACTGTGAAATCGGTGATCGCCGGGGTGTGGTTCGCAGCCGCGAGCAAGCTCTCCGCAGGGACTGTGCGCAGACACGCGAGCGTGTTGGTGGAGTTCGCGCACCCAACCTCGGCCACGAGGGTGTCGTACGTGCCCTGAAGCTCGGAGATGTGCCCAGTGGGCGTGGACGAACCCGAGCTCATGATGCCCGCGCGGAACAGGCCCTCGGTGTTGCCGCCGTTGAGGAAGAGGTGGAAAAAGACGGACATGGAGCCCGCGCTCTCGCCCCAGCTGCGTGATTGTCAGCCGTCTGCGCTGCCGGGAACGGGACGCTGGGCTCACATCGTGACCTTCTTCGGGTCACCGCCGAAGGAAGGGATGAACTTCTGGGTCCAGCGGAGAGCCGCGCGTTCTAGGAATAGGGGCGAGTGTGAGTTGAGAGAATCAGAGCGGGGAATCGTGATGAGGAGTAGCTCACGGTCCTGCAGGCCTAGGTTCGCGATGCCCGCCTCTTGCACCTCCTTGCCGCCGAGGAACCCGAAGACATGAAGCCTTTGAGCAGACAGCCAGATGAGCATCACGTCCATTTCACGATGTCCAAAAGACGATGGGCGTACCGGTAGTTCAACGCGACGAAGATGATAGGCTTGCCGATCTCGATCGACCTCTCGACGATCGCTGAGCCATTATATCCGGTCCTATCGTCGCAATGAGTATGGACGCCTGCGCTACTGATGAAGGCACGTACATAGCGTTGGATCCATCCGCGAACCCGCCCCCGTAAATCCACTGAGTTCGTCATCAGCACCTGATCAGCAGTCTGAGAAACGATCGGTCACTCACGAAAAGCACGGGCAGCTTGGCATCCGCGGACGTATTCGCTGGGCGGATGACGTTGATGTGCAGGCCTGTAAATAGCAGATGGAACCTAAATGAGTTCAATATATTCGAGTTTCTGCGCTGCACTGCTTACAGTCCTCGCTCTGGGTGACGTTGGGGTTCGCACTGAACAGCTTCAACACCGGCACGGCGCCCTGCAGAGCTGCTTGCGGGATGTCCGGCGGGAGCTCCAACGCCTGCTGAAGGCATTGGTTGCCAAAGGATGTCGCGTTGATCGTACCCTTGTAGGACTCGAGCAGCTTGGGGAGGCGCAGGCGCAGGTCCCCGACCCTGTCTCACGCAACAGTGCGTTAGTCCTATGTCGGCTGAGCTGATAATGGGGAGACGGGGAATGGGCACTCACGGGGGGTGCGCGTAGGGTATCCCGAGGAAGCTCTCCACTGGGCCGGTCGCTGTGCCCACTACGGTGGCTTTGTCGAGCTCGACGCTCGTCGTACTCTCCGTGCCGGTGGGGCATGCGCGAACTCCCGAGGCGAGCCACAGGTGCAAAAGAGGGAGGGTGGAAAGGAGCGTCGGGGTAAGGAACATGATATGAGGGATCAGGACGTGGTCCACGAGTTGAATGCGCGCAGAACCTCTGCGCACTCGGTATATATCCCTAAGCCAATGCCAGCCTCAGAGTCGAGCCATGACCGAGTTCTTGCCCCAGAATGGTCAAAGCCATTGAAATCCATGTCATGTCTGCGTGCACGCCGACGGCGCCGAGTGGATGCTCCAAAGGCGACGCGCAGAGTTCTATCTTCTCTCTTCTCGGAAGCACGATGGGGATGGCGTGCACTGGCGGGCGTCCTCCCACGGTACTATATATGTTCTGCGGGCAGCGTATTGGATGAGCACGTCCAATCAGCGAAGCATGATGAAGAAGACCGACTGACCATGAGGACAGATCAGTATCTCATTCGTGGTGAGGCTGTGGCAGGCAACCCGTTCCTAGCAGGCAAGTAGCAGAGCACGATGGCCATGACGACATTCGGTGCACGACGCCACAGTGGCAGTGGTGTGTATGAATGAACGTACGCGTACACATACAAGCATTCAGAGGCGTAACCTTGGACGCAGGGAGCAGTACATCACTCTCGTCAACCCAGGTCAGGGACTCGCGGAGACGCACCTAGAACCAGTGATGCCTCTCTCCGCGGAGTGGGTAGCCGTAGGAACGAGATAATATCTCAATTCATCGTCTTCTCGAGCTCACCGGGGTCAGACGATCCCCTGCAGACTCACGACTTACGAGAAGACACTTCGGAGTGATGGGAGACTATACGCAGATCACTTCGGTATCCTGATGTGACATCAGAGATTTACGCACCTTCCGGTTTGCCAGGTACCGCAACGTACGCACCGTTGCGAAGAGCTATATCGGTGAAGGCACCGCGGTCGTGACCGCAGAGAGACGTAGCATATCGCTGAGATGCCACCGCCGTTTGCTTGATCCGAAGACCTGCCTCCACCCGCCTCTACCTGCCTCTGCAGCTTCCTCGCGCTGTGTGGGTGGGAAAACCCTAAGCCAGCCATACGCCTGCGTGCACAAGTGTGCCGGCGTTCAGCCCAGACGTGTTGTCCGCGAATCGCGACCAGTGGCATGAGGCTAACATCGTCTTACTCGCACTCCATGACTCGAGTAAAGGGTTCTCTCGCGCGAGCGTGTCGAAGGCATCTAGCCCTTTGAGTGTTCTTCATCACTGGTACCTCACCCGCCCATCAATACAGCCAATGCCTCCGATGCCGTACAACACACGACAAGCTACGTACCTGCTGAACCTCCGACGCAAAGGCGCGATGAAGCCATGACTTTATTGCCACGCTTGCTGAGGCTATTCAGAACGAGTATACAATAGCTTGAGGGTTTCTGTGCATCCAGGGGCTACATTCCTGACGTATATTGTTGGTGCGCAGGTTCGAATTAGCAGAATGGGAGGAGGCTGGAGGAGGAGGAGGAGGATTGTAGAGCCTCGTCCGAGTCCGGGGCGCTTCATCAAGCAAAATCTGCCACGTGGCATACGGGCCGAACCTCCGAACTATATGCCCCGGCGAACTAGGAGTAATTCCAACAAGCTCAGTAATCGCGGGCTGGCCGCTCACGTACTACGTACGCTGTAGTCCTAGACGGCTCAACCCTCGCTCCCAACTCAAACGGTCAGGTTGCGTCGATGGGCTCAGAGTCGTTCACTGCAAGCTTCTTATTCGAAGACCGCGGTCGTGGGGAGGCAGCTGCAACTTGACTCTAGCTGCAAATGATTGCAATCGCAGTAAAGTACGGTAAGTGGTGCTAACACTACTCAGAAGGGAAACCGTAAGCTGAGCTTTGAAAGGGCGCTGGTCCCAGGAAGACGCTCTGTGTCCGCAGTAACGTTGAGCGGGGTATCTCCGTCGTTGAACTGGAGAGTCAAGCGCGCCGAAGTGTTGTATGGAGGCCAGTAGACCGCGCTGGCACCGTTCGGATCCTGGTTTGCAACAAAACGGATGAAGTAGTCGGTCATGTCTCCAGGGCTGAAGACGTTGAAAAGGTCACTGCCGTGGGCCTGTGATAGCCCGTCAGCGCCATGCGAGTGCGACTCTGAGTGTGTACTTACATAACCCACTCCCGAGAAGTTCCTGCGCGCGCTCACTGAGGAAAAGGTCCAGTCAGCTACAACATGGGAAAGCATAGGGACGAAGTGCCTGACGCACAGAAGTTGTATGCAAGCTGTCTCGACGACACCTTATCAAGAACTTGACGGCGCGGGGCCTGGAAGAACAAATCTCCTTGGATCGCCGAGATGCGTTTATACTCGGGCGTGAATGCATTCGCCTCTCCCGTGTTGAAGGGCGAGCCTGCTGCAGGGTCGGATGGATACAGCTTCAGGATGCCTTCGATGTCTCCAGAAGACGCGCCAGGCAACCAGAACGCCTGGATATAGCTGGTGAGTTCTTGCTCGGTCCTATAATAGCCTGTGAGCGAAGTGGGGAATACGAGTCAATCCAGGCCTGCTAACGCACGTTATGTTCAAATTTCCCAACGAAAAGATGGTTCCCTCATCTTGCACATCACCTAGGGGGACGTTAGAGCGGATTCCCACTGCGCAGCCGCCGAATCGAAGACGTACCAATGATGAAGGGTATGTCGGCCAGTATCCCAGCCTTGACCAGCTCTTGAGAAGGGCCCGTCAAGAAGATGCCATCAGCGTGAGGGAAGTACGGAATCGCGAGGCCCTACATGCAAGATGAAACCCACAATCCGAGATCACGAAGATAACATGTCCGCACCTTGAAGCTGGACGGGATGCTGTTGTTTGCCGCAGCGAGGAGATTGTCCACCGGGACAGTTCGCAAGCACGCAAGCGTGTCCGTCGCGTTAGCACATCCGGCCTGCTCGACGATGAAGTCGTACGTGCTCTGCACGTCTGGTTCCGTGATGCTCCCAGTGTGAACTGCAGATCCTGAACTCATAATACCACCGCGGAATAGGCCCTCTGTGTTACCACTGTTAGCTACCATCTGGAAGAAGACTGAGGCGGACCCCGCGCTCTCGCCCCAGCTGTATTCCGGCGGATCTTGGTTAGCCTCCGAAGTTTTCGCAGCGCACAATGGAAAGTGACTTACATGGTGACTTTCTGCGGGTCGCCTCCGAAAGATGGAATGAACTTCTGTACCCAGCGAAGAGCGGTACGTTCTGTGGAGATGTTCATTGCATTCGAAGCGTCAGGTACGGATGAGCAGCGAACAACGACTTACGATCGTGAAGACCCAGATTGCCGAGCCCAGCTTCCTTGACCTCCCGACCACCCAAGAAGCCAAAGACAGTAACCCTACGGATCGAATGCCATCAAATGCCAGTGAAGGATGAGAGGCGCAGTTCGCGGGTAGACGAGCCAACATACCGGTAGTTCACCGCCACCCAAATGATAGGCTCTCCGATCTCGATGGACCGCTCAACGATCGCAGTACCGTTATAAAACGTCCTGCCAGTGCACGCCTGTCAGTGCACTCCACCGCTGATATAAGTGAAACAGTACTCACACTGCATTTGATCCGTCGCTGAACCCACCCCCGTATATCCACTGAGACGCCCCCGCAATTAGTCAGATCTGCACAAGGAACCCAGAGACATACAGTGAGCCGACTTACAAAAAGAACAGGAAGCTTCTCATGGTTGGTCAAGTTCGCAGGGCGAATGACGTTCAGGTTGAGACCTGCGAGCAACGGAGCTTACAATCCATGTAGTTTGAAGAGAGAAAACAACTTACAGTCTTCGCTCTGCGGCACGTTCATGTTTGGACTGACCGCTGCACCGATCGTCGCAAGACTCTCCAACACCTCAGGTGGTATGTCTGGACTGATGCCCCCACTGGAACCTTCTTGGAGGCACTGGTTTCCAAACGTTCTGGCGTTGATTGTTCCATTGTAAGAGCTTATGAGCTTGGGGAGGCGTAGGCGAAGGTCTCCGACGCTACGTGCATTGTGTCAGCCTCAAAGCACTCCCCACAAAGCGTCGAGATAGTCACTCACGGAGCTTCCGCGTACGGAATACCCAAGAAGCTCTCGGTCGAGCCATTAGTAGTACCGAGTACTGTTGCTTGATCGAGGCGAACTTGAGCCTGGAGCGCACTGACAGCGCAAGTCTGGAGAAGAAAAGTCAAGGCGCATGCAAGCACGACCATGCCGGTAGTGCGAAGGTTCGAAAATCGAGAGTCGGATGTCTAGGGTTGTATAGACAAACTTCATTCACCTGCCTCGTATATATATTCGCACATCCGCAGGAGGTTTGCTGCTCCACTTTAGCGAGCATCCACTGCGTGATCCGGCTCCGAGTGGTCTCGGAAACTCGGGCGAGTCGCTATGAGTCATGGGCGTTATGGAGCTTGAGGCCGTACCGAGGATACCTCTGAGTGATGGATGGTTTTAGGTGTTGATCTAAACTGGTAGATGACGTTGGATAGCCGAGGTAAGTACACGCGCGTGCTATCCTAATACCCACACGTCAGGCGCCTGTTCTTCAGAATGGAAAGCGCAGGCTGAGGGAAGCGAGCATGCTCGTTCCAGCCAGTCGCGCGTTGTCCACAGTGACGTTGAGAGGCACGTTTCCGTCGTTGAACTGGAGGGTGAGGCGGGCGCTGGAGTTGTACCTCGGCCACTGCACCCCGGAGGCACTGCTCGGATCGAGATGGTTGACGAAGTGGATGAAGTAGTCTGTCATGTCCCCTGGTCTGAATGCGTTGAAGAGATCGGTTCCGTGAGCCTGTGTTAGAATTGAGTCAGCGGAAGGCTATTGTAGACAACTTTTGTCATGCACTCACATAACCTAGAGCTGTGACGTTTCGTCGTACGCTCACTGTGGAACACGGTCACGACGTCAGAACCTTCGCATAGCCTCCGAAAAAGAAGTGGTACTTACAAAAGTTGTACACAGGTTGGATCGAAGAGAACTTGTCGAGGAGCCGCCGCCGAGGCGCATTGAAGAACCAATCCCCTTGTATGGCTGCGATGCGCTTGTTCTCGGGCGTGAACGCGTTCATCTGGCCTGTACCGAAAGGCGAGCCTTCAGCGGGATCGGAAGGGTAGAGTTTGAGCATTTCCTTGATGTCGCTATCAGATGCGCCCGGGAACCAGAATGTCTTGAGGTAGCTGCTAAGTTCCTCGTCTGTCCTGAAGCACATCATGAGCGATGAAGTCGATTCAGTGTCGCTGAGGCTGTGGACGCACGTTATGTTCAGGTTTCCGAGAGAGAATAGTGTGCCTTCGTCTTGTACGTCACCTGCGGAAGGTATGAGAGGTAGTCCTACTCAGGCAGGGTACTTACGTACCGATAATGAACGGAATCTTGGCCAATGTCCTTTGCTCGACGAGCTCTTGAGGTGGTACGGTCACGAACTTGCCATCTGCACGAGGCATATATGGGGTGGCTAGGCCCTATGATACGTTGAGCCTCTGCATCAGAATAGAAGGGCACGCATGTACCTGAAATCCATTGACCGAGGTGGTGTTATTCGCGGCATCGAGGAGAGCTGCAGCTGGAACAGTCCGCAAACACGCAAGTGTGTCGGTCGCGTTCGCGCATTGAACTTTCTGGACCACGAAGTCATACGTGTCTTGCAGGTCTGAGTCGATGTCCCCAGCGGGGATGGCCGAGCCTGAACTCATGATTCCGGCACGGAAGAGCCCTCCGGGGTCCCCATGGTTGGCGGACATCTGAAGAAACACTGACATGGCTCCTGCGCTCTCTCCCCAGCTACACCGCCGCCCACAGTCAATTCCGGCTAAGACTGGCACTAGAAGGAGAAGCTCACATGGTGACTTTCTCCGGATCGCCTCCGAACGAATGGATGTACTTCTGCACCCACCGAAGAGCAGTCCGTTCTGTGCAGAATCTCAGACAAAGCATGAGGATTACTTGGTAGTGCCGATAGACTCACGATCGTGGAGACCGAGATTCCCAAGCCCGGCTTCCTTCACTTCGTGACCACCCAGAAAGCCAAAGACATGGAGACTGCATATAACGAACCGTACGTGTTAGAGCTGCTGCATTTCGACTATGTCCCTCACCGATAGTTCACAGCCACCCAGATTACGGGTTCTCCGATCTCGATGGACCGCTGAACTATTACAGTACCGTTGTATTCGGCCCTGTAAGTGTCTCAGCTATCAATAGGCTCGGGAGATGCACGCCCTGATGCCAACTCACATGGAATTTGATCCATCGCCGAATCCGCCTCCGTAAATCCACTGGAAGCAGCGTGTGAATCAGACAAGACGGACAGCGCTGAAACTTGGGAGTTGACATGATCACTTACAAACAGAACAGGAAGCTTCTCATTCCTGGATACGTTGGCAGGACGGATGATGTTCAGGTTCAGACCTGACAGAGATTGCAAATGAACTTATGCGTCGCACACCATGGTCAGAAGAACCTCTCACAGTCTTCGCTCTGCGGCACGTCCACATTCGTGTCGAACACTGTGCCGAGGACGCTCAGCCCCTGCAACACCTCGGAGGGTATGTTAGGGCCGAGCGGTGCAGCTTGTTGGATGCATTGGTTCCCGAACGAGGTCGCGTTTATCGTGCCGTTGTAAGAGGTGATGATCTGGGGAAGGCGCAGGCGAAGGTCCCTGATCCTGAGGAATTGGGGTCAGCCTTGTCTGCGCGATCATGTCGTGCAAGGTGGTCTTTACTCACGGTGGTTGGGCATACGGAATCCCCAAGAAGCTCTCCGTCGAACCTTCAGGTCTTCCGACTACATTCGCCTGGTCGAGCTGTACACCTGGGTTCCACCGAGTGCGGAGCGCGCTGACAGCACAGAGATGCAGAAGCAAAGTCGCTGCAAAAGTAACCATGTCAGCAGTCAGCAATTACGAGCCAAGCTCAAGCTCGAGAATCGGAGACTAAGCGTAGTCGCATCGGAAACCTATTATATATGAGTAAATGCGGAGAAGGAGGGGAGTGTGACCGTCCTTCCTGGCTAATCGCCACTGGGTGATCCGCATTGCCGCGAATGGCGACCCATGACTCATCACGATCTCGGCGTCTGAGTGAAACTCCAAGAAATACTGTCGGAAACATAGACGTCCAGGAGGATGCGGGATGCTGGCGAGCGGCAGTCATGGCAGTGATTACACAAGCGTCGCCGCTGATGAGTTCGGGTTTGAAGCGCCATCAGGAACTTCGGGCCGAGGCGTTGAGGGGGACATACAGTATATTCCGTTGTTACTAGTCGTACAGTGCAAGTCAAGAAGGCTGCGCCTGTTCAGAACGGGAAACGCAGGCTGAGTGACGTGAGCTCGTCCGTCCCATTCAAGCGCTGATCATCCACGGTAATATTCAAAGGCACGTCACCGTCGTTAAACTGGAGTGTCGCACGCGCGCTGGTGTTGTATGGCGGCCATTGCACTCCACAATTGCCGTTAGGATCGAGGTCATGCACGAACCGAACGAAGAAGTCTGTCATGTCGCCTGGCGCAAAGACATTCAGGAGGTCCGTGGTGTGTGCCTAGAGGAGGGTTCGTCAGATGAGTAGTCATGGATTTTCGAAACCAAGGTGACAGTCGCGTCAAACTCACATCACCGACGCCTGAGAAGTTGCCGCGTGCGCTCACTATAAGACAACTCAGTCAAGCTCCTGATTGTTTCGTTGAGGGGGAAGGAGAGACGTACGGAAGTTGAATGTGGTCCGGTCGGCAGAAAATGCATCAAGGAACTGCCGGCGAGGTCCCTGGAAGAACCAGTCGCCCTGCACGGCCGCGATGTGCTTGTACTCTGGGGTGAACACGTTCGCATCGCCCGTGTCAAACGGCGATCCCGCAGCAGGGTCGGACGGGTAGAGCGCCAGCGTCTTGTTGAGGTCGGCGAGAGACGAGCCAGGGAACCAGTTCTCGGAGATGTACGCGGCGAACTCGCCGCCCGCCCTGTGGCAGCCAGGATATCGCGTCCAGATGAGTATATAGTGGAGAGAAAGGGAGCCGGAGACGCACGTGATGTTGAAGCTCCCGAGAGAGAAGAGCGTCCCTTCGTCCTTGACGTCACCTTGGGGAGGATGAGCATGCGTGGGATCCAGTCAATGTGAGATAGACGCACTGACCGATGATGAACGGAACGTCCGCCATCTCAGCCTTGAGAGACAGCTGTCCAGGAGGGAGCGTGACGAATACCCCATCAGCGCGAGGCATGTACGGAGTAGCTAAGCCCTGCATCCAATAAGTCAGCTCTATCTACCTGACAAACATTGGTCGCAAACGTACCTGGAATCCAATAAAAGAAGGGGTGTTGTTGGCCGCAGCGAGCAAGCTGTCTGTAGAGACCGTGCGGAGACATGCGAGGGTATCGTTTGCACCGGAGCATCCAACCTCGTCGACTACGAAGTCATAGGTTCCCTGAACTTCTGTGATGTCTCCGGTCGGAACGGATGACCCAGAGCTCATTATCCCGGCACGGAACAGGCCCTCAGCGTCTCCTCCATTTGCGAAGAGGTGCAAGAAGGTAGAGATGGAGCCTGCGCTCTCGCCCCAGCTACCGGAGAGTGAGCATTCGTGATGGATCGTAGAAGAACGAGTCGCTTACATGGTAACCTTGGATGGGTCTCCACCAAATGAGGAGATGAACTTGTTGACCCATCGCATTGCTGCACGTTCTGCAGGAACAAAAGTCAATCCTTGCGGTATTCAAAAGTATTCGAGCGACTTACGGTCTTGAAGACCTAGGTTTCCGACGCCGGCATCTTTGATCTCTTGACCACCGAGGAAGCCGAAGACGTGGAGCCTAACCATCATGAGCCAGCATTCTGTGCCATACAGTGCACTACTTCGTACCGATAGTTCAACGCCACATAGATCACAGGTTCGTCGAGCTCGATCGACCTTTCGACGATCGCAGTGCCGTTGTATGCGAGGCTATTCAAGCGAATGTCAGAGGATAGGCTCACGACACCGATAGAGAAGTACCACTCACATTGCATTGGAGCCCGTGGTAAATCCACCACCGTAAATCCACTGTGAACATCGTAAGTACGCTGCTCCTCGTAAGCGGCGTATCCGAACTCACAAACAAGACTGGAAGCTTGGCATCCACTGACGTGTTCGCAGGGCGTATGACATTGATATTCAGACCTGTATGTGGTTGTAAGCCTTCATCAGCTCTGATAACAGAAAAAATAAAACACTCGCAGTCCTCGCTCTGCGTCACGTTCGGGTTCACACTGAACATGCCGAGGAACGGTGTGATGTCCTGGATAACTTCGGGCGGCAAACCGGGCGGTGCGACGAACGCTTGTTGAATGCACTGGTTTCCGAGGGTTGTCGCATTCAGGGTACCATTGTAAGAGTCAATGAGCTGGGGTAGCTGGAGACGAAGATCTCCAACACTTCACGTGGATGGTCAACAAGACAGCCTCAACGTGAGTACATGAGAGTATATGGGCTTACGGAGGTTGAGCGTATGGGATACCTAGGAAGCTCTCGACGGGGCCGCTGGATGTCCCGATCACAGTCGCTTGGTCGAGTTGTACCGACAGGGTGGTGTCTGTCAGGACTGCACCAGCCCCAGATACGAGCCAGGCCTGGAGAAGTGGGAGGATAATCGTGGTGGAGAGGAGCATGTCGAAGGTATCTCGTGGGGCCTTGGGTCTCGTCCACCCCCTGTCATGCCACCATATATATGATGCGCGGTGGGCGGTGGAAGAAAAGAAGCCGCTCTATGATGATGATGTGGCTATTTATGCCGCTTGTGGATCTGGTAGGTGCGCGATTCCCGAAGCATGTTCTTCTCTGTCAGATGAGCGCAGAGAGCTGCCTACGGTATGCGCCACGCCACCCATTACATGGCAGGCTGACGTTCGTTTCTATTGAATCGATGCTCGGTAATGTGATACTCCATCGAAATCATACAAACGTCAGGACACATACCTATGACCTACCCGAGCGCCGCCGGGACGCAGCTTTCTGTTTGTTGCTGGGTCGTCGCGCCAAATTGGATTGATCATGACCAGCCAAGCCGTTTGGTAGCCGGAGTATCCATAAGAGGCCCTCTCAGTAAGGAACTACAGCTTGGACTCCGAGAGAGGCGCGACAATGATTCCCACTACGGTCTTCCTCCCCTCCTGTTGAGCGTCGTCGCTCATGTGGTAACCAGCGTCTCAGGATACAGTTTCATCTATGATCCAAACGAGGGAGGGCAGAGAATTTGTCAATGAATTGAGCGGAACAGGCAGGGAGTTTCCACTTACAGAGTCAGCAGGGACATTCATTGTGTATGATACGCCGCTAAGAGCGGGGTGCGGCATATAAGCATCTATGCAACACAGCGGACGAACCTTCTGCTTTCTTCAAAAAGAATGGGATTGACTATCAATCTGAACCTGTTAGTAAACCTAAGTGCATCCTGGATCCTGGACAAACATCAGAGTATAATAGAGGTTGTATGCAGGTCGCTGAGGATGTGACTTGGACGAGTAGGCCACGTGGCATCGGACCAGATGTCCGAAGGCGTCTATTAGGCTGAGCGAGCGCTAAACGCTGCGGCTTGTCAATGTTTTCAACTCCATGGCTCGCCTAGGGGGACCTGTTGCTTGCTTGTTATCTATTGCTGCTCTAAATGGCATGTCTATAGTCGACGAAGATACTAGAGAAGCGATATTGCGACTGAGACATACAATACTAGCAGACTGACGGCCCGGATCAGAGACTGTGGTCAAGGCTTACGAGGACCTAGGGAGGCATTCAGAGAGGGAAACGAAGGCTGAGCTTGGTGAGTTCCTCTGTTCCTTCCAAACGTTGGCTGTCTACGGCGATATCGAGGGGCGTGCTTCCATCATTGAACTGGAGGGTTATGCGTGACGTTGCATTATATAGCGGCCACTGGACCCCAGTGTGTCCGTTTGGGTCCAGATGATTGACGAAGCGGACGAAGTAATCTGTCATGTCGCCCGGACCGAGCGCGTTGGAGAGGTCGCTCGTATGCACCTAGTACGTCAGGTTACCTTGGTGTCGCTGACGCTCGAGATGTGATACTCACAACGCCGAGAGCCGGAAGGCCTCCCCGAGCATACACTGGAATGGCGGAGCAATGAGCATATTGAGTGGCCCCAGGCAGCATACGCCTTACAGAAGCTGTACGCGTCTCTCCTTCTCGAAGTTGCGTCGAGTAGGAGGCGGCGGGGAGCATGGAATCTCCAGTCGCCCAGGACCGCGGCTATACGCTTGTACTGCGGTGTCAGTGCATTAGCATCCCCGGTGTCAAAGGGCGATCCTGCCGCCGGGTCCGATGAGTAGAGACTGAGGAGTGCCTGCAGGTTGGAAACGGTCAATTCAGGGAACCACTGTTGCGAGACGTAGTCCGCAAACTCGTCATCAGTACTGTGCG
The DNA here is from genome assembly GCF_003813185.1 of Lentinus tigrinus ALCF2SS1-7. Taxonomy (NCBI): domain Eukaryota; kingdom Fungi; phylum Basidiomycota; class Agaricomycetes; order Polyporales; family Polyporaceae; genus Lentinus; species Lentinus tigrinus. Next base: position 56,032 of record NW_027137962.1, read on the forward strand.
CCCGCGACTAGGTGAGTGAACATGCACAGGCTCTCAAGACGAACGATGTGGAAAGCTGACCTGATATTGAGAGCTCCTATCGAGAACAAGGTACCCTTGTCCTTGACATCTCCTGCCAAGTGGCTAGGTCAACAGAGCCGATGGAGTTTCGCAATCACACCTATAATGTAGGGTACGTGTGCGACCTGGCCTTCTAATACCAGTTGCCCAGCAGGTCTTGTCAGGAACACTCCATCCGCCCGGGGAATGAACGAGTACAGAGCCTATCGGACCAACGGGTCATCAGTAACATGTCTACGGTCCTCGACGTCACATATACTTCTCACTTTCATGCCAAACTCATTCTGAATCTTGATCGCCGCAGCACTCAGACTCTCCACGGAGACACCCCGCAAGCACGCCAGGCTATCCGTCGCATTCAAGCAGTCGACCTCGTCCACCAGGGTGTCGTAGATATCCTGGATGTCCGAGATGTCGTCAGTGGGCGGGGCGGATCCAGAGCTCATGATTGCGGCACGGAAGAGTCCTTCGGTATTCCCGCCATTGGTCGCCATATGCATGAGCACCGAGTTCGAACCAGCACTCTCGCCCCATCTGCGTGGCCCGGAACGTATCAGCAATCTAACCAGTGTGAGGCGCTGCATACGCACATTGTCACTTTAGTCGGGTCACCACCGAACGACGCGATGTACTTATTCACCCAGCGAAGGGCTACGCGTTCTAAAGTACCCACGAAATAAGCAGATAGTCGACCGCAGCTCGAAGAAGAGATGCGTACGATCTTGAAGACCTAGGTTGCCGACGCCGGCCTTCTTCACCTGCTCGCCTCCCAAGAACCCGAAGACGTTGAGGCTGGGAAATCTATGGTGAGCATATCTCAGCCATTGACGGATGAAGACGTACCGATAGTTCATCGCCACCCATATAATGGGTTCATTTAGCTCGATGGATCTCTTGACGACACCCACCCCGTTGTACTCCGGACTACGATGAGACTTCGGTCGGTGTTTACATAAGGATGAGAACACTTGAAAACTCACACTGCGTTCGACCCATAGGTGAAACCGCCGCCGTAGATCCACTAGGCCCCACGTGAGCAAACGTCTCCGTGAGGTTCTGAGGGCTACAGAATCGATGCACATACTACCAGAACAGGAAGCTTAGCATCCTTCGACACGTTCGTTGGACGAACGACGTTGATGTTCAGGCCTTCCAGATTCCAGTCAAGGGCGTCCGCAAGGTTCCAGGTACGTATCCATGAATACGAACTCCACGAGACCTCAATATTCTGACTCACAGTCTTCGCTTTCGGTCACGTTTGGCACGCTCTGGCTGATCCGCGCAAGGATAGGTCGGACGAGCTCGCTGACCTCATCCGGAAGCCCTTGAGGGAGCTGCCATTCCTCCTGAATGCACTGGTTCCCGAAGGTCGTGGCGTCCAGTATCCCGGTGTAGCGTTCGATTGGCTCGGGAAGGCGGAGGCGGAGGTCGTTCACTCTATCGTTCCCAGTAATGCTCATTGTGAGTGGAGAGGCATCGAGCATTCGGTACAAGCTGGTCACTTACGGAGGATGCGCGTACGGTATGCCCAGGAAACTGTCCACGCCGTTGCTTGTCGTGCCAATCACCGTTGCCGAGTCTAGTCGTACCAAGACACTCGCGTTTGCCGTTGCAGCTCTGATAACATGAGCAGATAAGAATAGAAGAGCGGCAAGTAGTGTCGGTGCGACTAGGACCATACTTTCCCGTGTGGTATCGACTTTCGTCAGTACCAGCTACGCACATATATATTCGCCGCTGGCTCGGCGTTAGAAGGGGGTTGACGAAGTTCTGCTGCCGGGCCTAAAAGCTCTGTCATGTTACGGCACCTGGCCAACTTGTAAATTTGCTTGGAAGGTGATGATCACCTGGTCAGGGTGCCGGGATTCGATGCATGGAGGCTCTCCGCTCGTCCATTCATGAGAAGACGGCACCTTTCTGAGTGTTCGCGACGGACCGTGCGTCCCGACAGTCCTAGCGAGCCGCGGAGTCAAGTAACCAGTAACCGTGATAGCGATAGAGGCTGAGGTGGATGTAACGGGGATTAATATTCTTGTTCGTGTTACCATAACTGTGAAGTATATAGGCTGCACAACCCCGGATACAGTCATGAAATCATGAGAAGTCAGTAAGGGAACTTCACGCTCAGGTCGAAGAGCACGTTAGTCCCTTCAAGGCGCTGGGTGTCCCTCGTGACGTTGAGCGGGGTGGCGCCGTCGTTGAACTGGAGGGTCGACCGGGAGTGAGTGTTGAACGGAGGCCAGTGCACCCCCGAGTGGCCATTCGGGTTGAGGTTGTGGGTGAAGCGAATAAAGTAGTCCGTCATGTCCCCAGGGCCGAAGGCGTTGAAGAGGTCCGTTCCATGAGTCTGTGTCAAGTGTCAAGTGTCAAGTGTCGCGTTAGCACACGAACGCGGAGGGAGAGCGAAGGCCATGCACGTACATAACCCAGACCCTCGATGAACTTGCGTGCGCTCACTTCAGCGGCGAAGAGGAGAGGTTAGGTATATCGCACAGCTAAGAGAGGACATACGCACGGAAGTTGTATGTCGCTTGCCTGGACGAGAAGCGAGCCAGGAAGTTACGGCGCGGCGCTTGAAAGAACGAGTCTCCTTGTATCGCCGCGATGCGCTTGTACTGTGGGCTGAATGCGTTTGCGCTGCCCGTGCCGAACGGCGAGCCGGCTTCCGGGTCAGCAGGATAGAGCTTGAGTACCATCTGGATGTCCCGGGAAGGCGCGCCAGGATACCAGTACGTGCGCAGGTAATTCGCAAGTTGTTCCTCCGTTCTGCAGGTTGTCATGAGCGAAGGAGAATTCTATATATTCTCGATTACGTACGTTATGTTCATGTTAAAGAGCGAGAATAAAGTCCCCTCATCTTGAACGTCACCTTGAGAGACAGGGCCGCCTGGGTCAGGACGCGGGTCGAAGCATCGAACTTACGTGAGCCTCACCGATTATGAAAGGGATATTCGCCGCCTTCCCGTTGACTGCGAGCTGTCGTGGAGGCTGAGACACGAAGACACCATCTGCGCGAGGCTGGAACGGCGATCCCCCTAAGGCCTTCAACGTTACGTGTCAAACCTTGGCAACATTGTTTTAGTTCTCGTTGTGCGCTCACCGGGTAACCGTTAAGAGAGCCCGAATTGTTCGCCGCTGCGACCAGGCTAACAGCAGGTACCGTTCTCAGACACGCAAGTGTGTCCGACGCACCCGAGCACCCGACCTGCTGAACGACGAAATCATACTCGCCCTGAACCTCAGTGACGTCTTTGGTGGGAGTAGCGGTGCCTGAGTTCATGATGGCCGCGCGGAAGAGCCCTTCTGTGTTCCCGTTGTTGGCGAACATGTGGAGGAACACGGACGAAGAGCCTGCGCTCTCTCCCCATCTGAGAGTCTGAAGTAAGCCTAAGAACCGTATACGAGCGAACGGAGACCTACATCGTGACTTTGCTGGGGTCTCCTCCAAAGGATGGGATGAAGTTCTGTACCCATCGAAGAGCAGCGCGTTCTGCAAGGTAGTCAGTACGAGACCGCGTTCATAGATGGCTGGAGACTCACGGTCATGTAAGCCCAGGTTCCCAAGACCAGCGTCCTTCACTTCTTTACCTCCAAGGAAGCCGAACACATGGAGGCTGCAGAGCATACATGAGCGACATTGGACGTCTATGTGGTACTCATGAAGTACCGTACCGGTAGTTCACTGCGACGAAGATTACAGGTTCGCCAATGTCGATCGACCTTTGAACTATCGCTGTGCCGTTGTATGCGAGCCTGCACTCGTGGGGGCACCATGTCAGCACCATGTACTTTGAAAGCCAACTCAAGCGAGTACGTACATCGCATTAGAGCCTTTCGTGAACCCGCCCCCGTAAATCCACTAGACATGCACCAGGTCAGTCACAATATGTGCGAGATGCGATGCTGCGACGAGACGTACAAACAGAACGGGAAGCTGCGCATCCGCGGATATATTGGCTGGACGGATGATGTTCAGGTTGAGACCTACAAACTCGTGTCAGCCTGCAGGTGCTGGCAGACAACGAGAGTAGCTTCTACTTACAGTCCTCGCTATATGGCACGTCCGGGTTCGCCGCGAAGACCGCGTTCATGGAAACAAGTCCAGCCACTATCTGGGGTGGCACGGAGGTGGAGCTCGAAGAGGATTGTTGATAACATTGATCCCCGTAAGTGGTCGCGTTGATCGTCCCACTGTAGGAGCTGCGCAGCTGAGGAAGACGCAGACGAAGGTCTCCGATCCTGGATCATCATTCTCAGCCAGTGAGCGGGAGAACGACGCGGTAGTGCCACTCACGGTGGCTGGGCATATGGAATGCCCAAGAACTTCTCGGTGCCGCCTTCCATGGTGGCGACTACGGTTGCTTGATCCAATCGAACGTGAGGAACATCGTGACTAGGGCCTGCAAAGCCTACCCAAGCGTGAGCAAGAAGAATGAGAGCGCAGACGAAGACAGCCATCCCGGTTTTTGTGGGCGACCAAGGGTGGCAGTATGTAGACTCAAAGTTGTTCCCTATATAGGCAACACAATGACCGGCTTGTCGGCAACATTGCAGCTCCCGTCTCCCCGACATTTCAAGCACTACGTCACGCGGCCAAGGATGACCACCACTCTGAAGGTATCCAAAGCCACGCTACTAGTACTCGATTATCTGAACCATCAGGTGATGGTCACGCACCTCGCCTATATTCGCACTTGAGTAGCTCGCCCTCGCATGCGGAGAGATGGATTCAGCAGTAGTAGTCAACGCATCGACCTCGTGTCCAACCGGCTGACCTGGAGGAGAAGGGTGTGCCGTGTCCGCCGGCATCCTTGAGATCGGCGGATATCCACTGCATCGACGATCGAGGCTTGGATCGTTTGCGAGGAAGGAAGGGGAACGGCATGAAGGCCGCCGAAAACTGGAGACACGAGAAGCATCATCAAATTGAGTTCCTAGTGTGCGCTCGTGACTTCATGAATCATGGTCAATGGCTCAGGTACACATCGTTGCGAGGTATGCTGCCTGATCAGAATGGGAAGCGTAGGCTGAGCGAACTGAGCTCGCTCATCCCCACCAGTCGCTCATCATCAGCCGTGATCTTGAGCGGTTCGGCACCGTCGTTGAACTGGAGCGTCGCGCGGGCAGTAGTGTCGTATGTCGGCCACTGAAGCCCGGTGTCTCCGTTGGGGTTCAGGTTGTTGACAAATCGGATGAAGTAGTCGGCCATGTCGTCTGGCCCGAAGGCGACCAATAGGTCGTGTCCGTGAGGCTATGTAGACGATGGGTGAGTCAGTGTCGCGGACTGACTTTGGCTTTTGAAACCCACTTACGTATCCCAGCGGAGGAACATTCACGCGTGCACTCACTATTCAACACAAACCACCTCAATCACTGAGACATCCAGCATAGAACGAGAGATACTCACAAAAATTGTAGGTCGTACGCTGAGAAGAGAACCTCTCTAACAACCGACGGCGAGGCGCGTTGAAGAACCAGTCGCCCTTCATTGCTGCGAGGCGCTTGAACTCCGGCGTCAGCGCATTCGCATCTCCGGTGTCGAACGGAGAGCCTGCAGCGGGATCGGAAGGGTACAGCTCCAAGACCTTCTTGAGATCGGCAGCAGTCGCGCCAGGGAACCAACTCTGCGAGATATAACTGACAAACTGATCATCGGTACTATGATGACTGCGTGAACTTCCAGAATTGGCAGAGGGAAGCAAAAAGCGTACGTGATATTGAGGTTGCCGAGGGACAAGAGTGGACCTTCGTCCTTCACGTCACCTGTCAAACGCTTTTTGAGTTACGAGTCGATAGTAGCTGGAAGTGCTGTATACCGATGATGAAGGGCACGTCGGCTATCTGGCCATGGTGTGCCAGTCGCTGAGGGGTTTCCTCGACGAATAGGCCGTCCGCGCGTGGGGCATACACAGTGGTAAGGTCCTAGAGCGCATCATCAGCCACGAGCCAGAGATGCACACAGTCGAATGAGCATAAATAACCCTACCACGAAGCCAGTCGCGAATGGTGGCGTTTTGTCCGCAGCCGCAAGCAGGCTATCCGTCGAAACCGTGCGCAAGCACGCAAGAGTGTCGGGCGTGCCCTTGCACCCTACCTGGTCGACAATGAAGTCGTACGTTCCCTGCACCTCGGTGATGTCCCCTGAAGGAACGGCAGATCCCGAGCTCATGATTCCAGCGCGGAAGAGGCCCTCGCTGTCTCCTCCATTGGTGAAGAATTGGGAGAAGACCGAAATGGCTCCAGCGCTCTCGCCCCAGCTGTACGAGTATACTCGTCAGCCTTTTCTGCCCACGGAGGGACGTGCGGAAGGACTACTTACATCGTAACCTTTGTTGGGTCACCTCCGAAGGACGAAATGTATTTGCTGACCCAGCGGAGGGCAACTCGCTCTATTACATGAAGTCTCGTGAATCGATACTGGATGGGACTGCGTGGAAAGACGTACGATCTTGGAGCCCCAGGTTCCCAACACCCGCTTCTTTGACTTCCGCACCACCGAGGAAACCGAAGATGTTGAGACTGCGAGCAGGGTTTCAAAACGTTGATTCTTGCAGAGAGGGCGAAGACCTACCGGTAGTTGACAGCAACGTATATGATAGGTTGGCCAAGGTCTATAGACCTTTGCACAATCGCCGATCCGTTATGTAGTGGGCTACGATCATCGTCAGCCACTGTCGCGATCGTACGCAGAGGTATAAACGATTCTCACGTCGCAGTTGACCCAACTGCGAACACGCCACCATAGATCCACTATGCGACTCGTCAGCTTAAATGAATAGTAGTACCCAAGGAAACGCACTCACGAAAAGGATAGGCAGCTTGGCATCCGGAGATATATTCGCAGGACGGATGACATTCAGAGTCAAGCCTACACACCCATGTCGTGATTAGAGCCCTGAAGTATAATGATATTGGATCAAAGAAAGTCACTCACAGTCCTCGTTTTGAGGCACGCTCGAATCAGACGCGAACCGCATCATGTATGGTCCGATGGCCTGCAGCACTTCCGGGGGCAAGTTGGGCATCCCTACCTGTTGGATACACTGATCTCCATACATGGTAGCTTTTATGGTGCCCTTGTACGCGTCAATAAGTCGAGGGAGCCGGAACCGGAGGTCGCCGACGCTGAATTTAGCCGGCAGTGGCAGTCAGCATTGCCCCGCAAAATTGCGAGGAGAATGACGACTCACGGAGGCTCTGCGTAGGAGATACCGAGGAAGCTCTCGACGGAACCATTCACGGTACCAAGCACGCTGGCCTGGTCGAGCTGCACACGCGGACCGGTCGCGGTTGGCGAGATAAGCGCGCTGAGGTGCCAGGAGGACAGCAGCAGGAGCAGATTCGTGGCAGAGAGAAGCATGCTGACGAGATGTACCTGGGGGCGCCGGTGAGTAATAAAGACCGGAGGCCCAGCGCAGTAAGTATATGTACCAGGATGCAACCGCCCTCGCCGCTTGGTATCGATTCGGGAGCCGCGACGTTGAGTCACTGCGGGGCCGTCGCTCCGAACGTTCGGCAGTGACACCCTTGCTCGTCGACTGACTCGGGACTTCGCGCCACGATAGGAGCAATGAGGGTTGAAGCAGTCGAGCCGTTAGACCTTTGCATTCCGAGTCTTGCAGGATACACTAATCGTGGTCGTGGTCGTGGAACCCTTCCGCTAGAGTACGCGCGGCTCTCTCGTCCGCGCCTGCTGACTAAGCCGCTCTCTCGTGCTGCGGCCCCGCTCTCCTCTTAGTCCCTTTTTTTACCTCATGTCCTAAAGATCTGCGTGTACTTCAACGGAGAAGATCTTCAATTCACTGAGAGTCCACGCATGTGGGTCAGGGCTACGTGTGAGCTTATTTCATCAGTGCCACAATTCACGGTACCAAGTCGGACTTGGCAAATACTTTCAGAACGAGGGTAGCACAACTCATTTTCAGCTGGAATTGTCGGAACCAGCTGTCAAGGATCCAATTCTCCGCTGACAGGAGGAAGCATGCGTTGTACTATACACGTGTGGACGGAAGTCTCTATGAAACATCTCCCACACCTGCACAGTGCATCGACAGACTAGAGCGGGAAGCGGAGCGCCAGCGAAGTGAGTTCTTCAGTCCCAGCGAGCCGCTCATCGTCGACAGTGACGATCAGCGGAACGTCGCCATTGTTGAACTGAAGAGTCAAGCGCGCGCTGGAGTTGTATTGGGGCCACTGCACCCCGCTTGGCCCATTCGGGTCGAGGTCATGAACGAAGCGAATGAAATAGTCCGTCATGTCCCCAGGTGCGAACGCGATGAGGAGGTCGCTGGCGTGGAACTGCATGGAGTCCATCAGTCAATTGCGAGAATCAGAGTTATTTCACAGTTATGATACTCACGTCGCCAATGCCGGTGAAGTTCCCCCGCGCGCTTACTGAGGTGCAATTCGCATCAGCAACTTCTCGACAGTCAGTCAACGAGAGAGGCGAGAGACGCACAGAAGTTGTAGACTGTTCTCTTGGGAGACACCTCGTCCAGAAGCAGACGACGAGGCCCATAGAAGAACCAGTCTCCAAACACCACGGCCAGACGTTTGTATTGTGGCGAGAATGCGTTCGCATCCCCGGTATCAAAGGGAGAGCCTGCGGCGGGATCGGAAGGGTAGAGCTGGAGAATGGTGGTGAGGTCTGCAGGAGTCGAACCGGGGAACCAGTTTTGTGATACATAGTTTGCGAACTCCTCATCTGTGCTGGAAGAGTAAGAATACGTCAACCCGGGAATGACTAAGGACACGACTGAGCACAGACGTGATGTTGAGCTCGCCAAAGACAAGTATGGTCCCTTCATCTTTGACGTCACCTAGCAGGAATCTCAGCCAAGGATAGTCGATCGGCGATGTGACATACCAGTAATGAACGGGACGTCCGCTATCTCGCCGTTGAACGGTAGCTGCAGCGGCGAGGTCTTGATCAAGGAACCGTCCACGCGGGGGAGGAACGGATTGTTGCCGCTCGGGGTGGGAATAGTCTTCGCCACAGCCAACAGGCTATCGGCCGTAGCACGCCGCAGACAGGTGAGGGTATCGCTCGCATTTGAGCATCCGACCTGATCAACGACGAAGTCGTACGTGTCCTGTACCTCCGTGATGTCTCCGATCGAGACACCAAAGCCAGAGTTCATGATACCCGCACGGAACAGGCCTTCGGGGTTGCCTTGGTTGGCATAGAGGTGAAGATACACAGAAATTGATCCTGCGCTCTCGCCCCAGCTACGTGCCCTATGAGTGCGAACATGACTAAGGAAAGAAGTCCGAAGCACACACATTGTGACTTTGGATGGATCGCCTCCGAACGGAACGATGAACTTGTTGACCCAGCGAAGAGCGGTGCGTTCTGATGTCGCGGATAACAAGTAAAGATGTGGCCGACAAAAGACACATGTGACTCACGATCATGAAGACCTAAATTCGCGACACCCGCTTCCTTGACCTCCTTACCACCAAGGAAGCCAAATACGTGCAGACTAGTGCCCATGAGCACAGACAAGACGGAGATAGAGGAGAGTAAAGCTCACCGATAGTTCAATGCCACGAATATGACGGGCTTGTTGAGCTCGATAGACCTCTCAACAATTGCGGAACCATTGTAGAAAAGCCTGGAGGTGAAATGAGCCGCAGTTCGCGCAACTGAAAATGACACTTACAGAGCATTCGAGCCGTCAGTGAAGCTCCCGCCGTAAATCCACTGCGCAGGCTCTGAGTATCACGTCAGGAACTGTAAAATCAAGCGACTTACAAATAGAACGGGGAGCTTGGCATAAGGAGACATGTTTGCTGGGCGAAAGATGTTCAGATATAGACCTGTGGAAGCAAAGAGGTTCGTTCAAAACCGGCAGCGCATCCATTAGTAGCCACGTACAATCTTCGCTCTCCGTTACGTTAGCCATCCCAGAAGAAGACGCAAGCAGCGGCTCTAAGGCTTTCAAGACCTCTGTAGGAAATTCCGCGAGGGTATTCAACGCTTGCTGGAGGCATGGGTGTCCATACGTGGTCGCGTTCAGCGTCCCGTTGTAGGACTCGATAAGTTGAGGCAATCGCAGGCGGAGGTCTCCGACGCTGCAAGGCAGCCGTTAGCGAAGCAGCTTCGTCAATGAAATCTGTACTCACGGAGGCTCCGCGTAAGGAATTCCGACGAAGCTCTCGACCGAGCCGTTCCTGGTGCCAAGTACTGTCGCAGGGCCGAGTCGCACGGACGGAGTGGAAGAGACCAAGGAAGTTGGCACATCCGCTCCAAGGACACTCCAAGAATGCAGCAGAAATAGAAAGATGAAGTGAAAGAGTGCTATCATGGCGTCGATCTCGTCGTAATGGTGTGGGCGAACATCTGCAATGGTGGACGGGTTATATGCGCCCCGGCATGTTACGGCACGAAGTGGGAGTCATTTCCATTGCAGTCACATGGTAGCAATGGTTAGTTTCCCGCAATGTATTGCAAAGTGTGGTGCAGACAGTGCGCGGGAAGATGCGCAGGAGAGCGATCTAGAGCGACGGCTCATATACGTCGGCCTGATCAGTATAGATAGCCCAGTTGCACAAACATCTGTGTTAGAGTATGAATTCAAGCATAGAGAGCCAATATCAGTAGCTACTTGCCAGTTCGGACTGGCCTCGATAGTCCAGGCTACCGCTCTTGTATTTGAAAGTTTCGGAGCCACTGCGCATCCGCAGCTTTGGCGGTCGTGAGAGGTTCCGTTGACATTGACAGATGCGAGTTTCCTTCCGTAGTTACTAGACTCGTACCACTGAAGAACAAGCGGAGAAGTCAATTTGAGTCTGACGATATCGATTGCACCAGATGCTGGAGGCAGACTGAAAGGAAGGGCGGACAGGATCAGGCTGCAGCCAGTGGGAGGCTACGTGGACCCAGTATTCCCACGCCACTAATGCATACTGAACGTACTGAACACCCACCATGCGAGCCTATCGCAAGAACAGACTCGATGACACCCCACGGAGGCTCTGCGTACAGAATATCAAGAAAAAATCAGTTGAGCGTTTCAATATCGTAATGGGAACTTGAGCGGCACATGCATCAGAAGGGGAATCGCAGAACCAAAGAAGTGAGCTCGTTCATGCCTTCAGCCCGCTGATCATCCACCGTGACGTTCAGTGGAACGCTGCCCTCGTTGAATTGGAGGGTTAAGGGGGCGGAGGAGTTATAAGGCGGCCACTGCACTCCCTTCTCCGCATTAGGGTCGAGGTGGTTGGCGAAGCGAACGAAATAATCGGTCATGTCCCCACCGCCGAACGAATTGAGCAGATCGCTGCCATGGAACTGGATGACATGCGGTTAGAGAGGGGTCTCACATCACACAGGGACATCGTGCACTTACATGTCCTGATCCCGGGAAGTTACCCCGGGCGCTGACTGTTGCGCGTAACCCAAGACGCGTGTCAGTATGGGTAGATCTTGGAACAGAAAGGACGCACGGTAGTTTTATGCAGTCCGATTGGCGGAGACTTGATCGAGAAACAAGCGACGCGGCGCATGGAAGAGCCAATCTCCCAGGACTGCTGCAATGCGCTTGAATTGCGGAGAGTACGCATACTTGTTCCCAGTGTCGAATGGAGATCCCGCGGCCGGATCGGAAGGGTAGATCTCCAGCAGGGTGTTGAAGTCAGTGGGTGAAGAGCCCGGGAACCGTGACTGGGATAAGTAGCTCAGAACCTCGTCGTCCGTACTGTAAGACAAGTTTTGTTGGTTAGGGCGATTATTACTTCTGAATAAAGAAAGGTGGACAGACGTGATGTTGAGGGCAGAGAATGCCAAGAGTGTCCCTTCATCCTTCACGTCGCCTGGGAGTCCAAAAGGGATCAGTGAGAATGATAGACCATGTTATGATGCCATTCATACCAGTAATGACGGGTACGTTGGCAATCCTTCCCATCGAAGGCAGATGCATAGGCGGCATGCTGATAAAAGAGCCATCCTCACGGGGGAAGTAAGCAGGCATGCCCTCGGGATGCTCGTTCGCCGCAGCAATCAGGCTATCCGCAGACACGGTGCGCAGACACTTGAGGGTGTCATCCGCGTTGGCGCATCCCACTTTTCCCACAACAAATTCGTATACGCCTTGAGTCGAAGTGATATTTTTGGTCGGGATCGCGAAGCCTGAGCTCATGATCCCCGCGCGGAACAGGCCCTCAGGGTCTCCACCGTTTGCGTAAAGGTGGAAGAAGACGGACATGGCGCCTGCGCTCTCGCCCCAGCTGTAATTATTTTGTCAGACTTATCAATTGCAACGAGAACAGGAAACGGTAGGGCTTACATCGTGACTTTAGACGGGTCCCCGCCGAAGGCGGAGATGAACTTGTTGACCCAACGAAGGGCAGCACGCTCTGACGGATGGAATCAGCATTGTCCCTGAACCGAGTAGTGAACTGAACAAGCTCACGATCTTGCAGACCAAGGTTCCCGAGACCCGCCTCCTTAATCTCCCGTCCTCCGAGAAAACCCATGACGTACAGGCTTCAGGAGTATGTGAGCACGCAACAAGCTAGCAGAACTCAGACGGACTCACCGATAGTTCAAAGCGACGTATATCACCGGTTCACCCAGTTCAATGGACTTCTCGACAAACCGGGTGCCATTGTATATTATCCTGTGGCGAAAAAAAAACTATAGGGGGAACTCGAGGAGACGGAAAGTGTAACTTGCATTGCATTTGAGCCTTGTATGAACCCTCCGCCGTGTATGTACTGCAGGGTCATCTTAAGGCGATATCGTGCATGACATCGAGCGACAAAGACTCACGAAAATGACAGGAAGCTTCGCCTCTGTGGACACGTTTGCCGGACGCACGATGTTGAGATGCAGGCCTGACCAAGTCCCACCCAAAGTCAGCACGGCATCCCCAAGCCGTTGGTCACAGGTTCACGCACAGTCCTCGCTTTCTGTGACGTTCGCGCTAAGACCCATGACTTCAAACAGCGGCTTGAGACCCTCCATGACTTCAGGTGGGAACGTTGCGGTAATATCGAGCGGTTGCGAGAGACACGGATGCCCGTACGCAGTTGCGTCTAGCGTGCCCTTGTAGGACTCGATGACTTGGGGCAGCCTGAGACGTAAGTCACCGACACTGCCACGATAACAGTAAATAACACACCGCAAAACCAGCGAGAAAGACTAGTACTCACGGAGGTTGCGCATATGGAACTCCAAGGAAATACTCCAGAGAACCGTTCCTGACGCCAGTTAGAGTGGCACCGTCGAGTTGCAAAGTTGCTATATTGCTGTTCGGGACCGGAGTCTGTCGCCATCCATTCCACAGTTGCAAGAGAGACAGTAGAGTCTGGCCCGTGAAGAGCACCATGGTGGACGTAGTTACAAGTCTCCGAATCCGAACTCGTGCACAGGTTAGCCGCTGCGAGTCCTGAGAGTCTCCCACGACTCTGCGCAGCCCGTCAGGACGTGAGTCGTAGTTCGCTTCCGGGACGACTTTGATGGGCGGGGCGGGCGACGCGCCGAGTGTCTACATATCAGGCTTACCGCGATACTGTTTGGCACAGGGTATCTAGCATGGTTGGATGTTGCTCAAGAAAAGCTGATCAATCAGAGACACATTTATTGTTGCCGTTCATGGAACACGAGGCGGATCTCGACCGGCATCGAAAGAACCTCACTAAAGAAGGTCTAGAGAACACACACCAAGAGGGATCCGGAGCTGGTCCGACCAATTCCGGTGCGCGCTCAGATCTATGACTACGCCGGGAAGCGCGACGAGAGGGAGCTGATCTCCTTCATAGCCGAAAACCTCCAGTTGTCGACCGTGACGTTGATAGGTACCTTGCCTTCATTGAATTGGAGCGTCGACCGGGTGGACGGCTTGTACGTCGGCCAGTGCACCCTGGTGCTAGCCCCGTTGGGATTGAGATGGTTGACGAAGTGGATAAAGTAGTTCGTCATGTCTCCAGGACCGAACGCGTTGAGAAGATCGCTACCGTGGAACTGGATGCAATGAGGGTGAGTCGACGAAGTTTGAGGGTAGGTTACATATCCGGACTTACGTCGCCTATACCGGGGTAATTGCCACGCGCGCTCACTGAGAACGAACATTCGTTAGCGTCCGCGCATAATCACGGAAAAAGAGAACGAACGGTAGTTGTAGGCGGTTCTCTTGGCAGAGACCGCTTCAAGGAAGGAACGCCGCGGCGCCTGGAACATCCAATCTCCTTGCATCGCGGCATAGCGCTTGAACTGCGGCGAAAAGGCGTTCGCGTCTCCGGTGTCGAATGGAGAGCCAGCAGCAGGGTCCGAAGGATATAATCTAAGAAGAGCGCTCGTGTCGGACGGCGAGGAGCCCGGGAACCACAGCGGGAAGAGGTTCGCGAAGTCTTCGTCAGTGCTGAGCATCTCATTAGCATGGATAGAAATTCGGCAGCAAGGAATCACGGCACGTACGTGAGGTTGAGGATGCTAAACGAGAAGAAAGTTCCTTCGTCCTTGACATCGCCTTTGGTAGTTGTTAGTAAAGATCATATCATAGCACCCTAAGCGAAGAACGTACCCGTAATGAAGGGAACATTTGCCATCTTGCCCCTCGAACGGAGCTGCAACGGCGGCATCGTAACAAATACGCCGTCTTCTCGAGGGAGGAATGGAATGACATCGTTGGAGGACACGTTGTTCGACGCATTCAGCAGGCTATCTGCAGGTACCGTACGCAAGCAGGCAAGCGTGTCGGTCGCATTGGTGCATCCGACCTGGTCCACGACAGCGTCATAGACCCCTTGGAGCTCGGTGATATCCCCAGTCGGGACGGCAGTACCGGAGCTCATTATACCGGCCCGGAACAGGCCTTCGGGGTTTCCGCCATTCGCAAATAGATTGAAGAAGACCGAGATAGAGCCTGCGCTCTGTCCCCAGCTGTGTATGGCATTAGTACCATCAGTAATCAGCGCAAGAGTGCATGTTACTCGCATTGTAACCTTCGACGGATCGCCCCCGAAGGCAGGGATGAATTTGTGGACCCAGTGAAGCGCAGCGCGCCCTAAGAATATCGCTATCAGTCTTGGTTTGACGGGTATGCTCAGCATCTTACCATCTTGCAGCCCCAGGTTTCCAACGCCGGCATCCTTGATCTCCTTTCCGCCGAGAAAGCCGAAGACGTGTAGACTAGACAAACGTGAGCTCTCAGTTGGGCGGAGCGAGGGACAGCAGAGTCATCAACTGACCGATAGTTCAAGGCGACGTAAATCACAGGTTCATTCATCTCGATGGATCTCTGGACAAAGCCAGTACCGTTGTAGAGAGATCTGTCAGGGAATGATCAAGTTTAATATGTGAAGATCACGGGCGGGAGCTCTGAAGCTTACATGGCGTTAGATCCTGAGACGAATCCTCCACCATACATCCACTAGCCAATCTGAGTAAGGAGTCAGACGGCTTGGCACATAGCGCATAGACTCACGACTACGACAGGGAGCTTGGCGTCCGCGGGAATGTTCGCAGGACGGACGATGTTCAGATTCAAACCTACCCAGACGCATGGGGAAGTGAGTATGCGAAGAACAGCGGTGCACAAGACACGACCCACTCACAGTCCTCGCTCTCGCTCACGTTGGCGTTGACGCTCAAGACGTCCGCAAGTGGCTCCAAACCCTCCAGGACTTCGGGTAGGAAACCTGCAAGCATATCCAATCCCGACTGTATGCACGGATGCCCATACATAGTCGCGTCGAGCGTCCCGTTATAGGTCTCGATCATTTGAGGCAGGTTCAGACGAAGGTCGCCAACGCTGCACAAATGCGGTCAGTAGGATGTGGCAGGCAAACGAAGGACATTACTCACGGAGGTTCCGCGTACGGGATCCCAAGAAAGCTCTCCAACGAGCCGTTCCTCACCCCAACCACAGTCGCATGGTCGAGGTGCACAGTCGGACTAGTTCGCAGGGCATCCCTGCGTGTAACTAGGGCGGTGATGGTTCGCAGTTGCAGGAGAGAGAGTAGAAGGTTGGTGAAGGAGATCATTGTGTCGATGTTGTTCTAATGTTGCGGGTCCCACCCCTACCTGCGGGCTGCTTATATGCGCCTTTGGGTCCTGTGCATGTCAAGACTACGAGTCAGAGGTGTGTCAATCGCAGTTTGGATCCCAGACATTCTTGACAAGACGGGAGAGAGGCACTAGAGTAGCGACGCTACGGGACGGGCCCTCGGCCTGTGAGCAAGTACAACAGTGACTGTAAATGCATGCGAGACACACATAACTTTCCAGTAGCTTGTATGCGCCGTCTACGTCGGAAGCGCAGCAGTAGATGCAATGCTGGCCCGTCGCTCCAATCGCGTCCGAGTCCCAGCCTCGCGCGTGCGAGATTCGCAAGATGTAGCGTGATCGCAGTTGCCAAGAGCGAAGACCCATATTATGCGCCTCTTGAGAGCACATAGAAGAGGCCAGAACACGGCAGCGATGTGCTGGATGACTTCTGAGTTCAGTCATGTGACAGGAAGCACGTTCGCCGCGGACGAATAGTCAACGAGGCTGAGCCTTTGGCGATCTCTTGGCATTGGAGGACGGGAGCCATCCAGCGCATAAATAGGTCTGTCTAGTGATATGGCAGCGCGTTTCATTACAGGAGCGGTGTAGACGGGCGTACGTACTAGTATGTGCCCGGATTCTCCTCATCATATGCCCACTAGATCGGGAACCGTCCAATCAAAGAACTCATCTCGTCCGTGCCAGCCAGCCTCTGATCGTCTACCGTGATATTGAGCGGCACGTCCCCGTCGTTGAACTGGAGCGTCGCGCGGGCGGTGGCGTTGTACGCGGGCCAATGGATCCCAGTCGCTCCGTTCGGGTCAAGGTCGTTGACAAAGCGGATAAAGTAATCCGTCATGTCCCCAGGCCCGAACGCGTTCAGGAGATCGCTCGTATGGGGCTGAGTGAGTAGAAGACGTCAGCCTCCGCGCAGTTCCAGGGTTCGGATGTACGACTCACATAGCCTACGCCTGCAAAGTTTGCCCTCGCGCTCACTGTGCAGATTTCGGCGAGCAGCCATGCGCGATTCAGATGGATGAGTATGCAGAGCAGAGAAAACACGCACGGAAGTTGTACACAGTCTGTCTTGTGGAGATCTTATCGAGGAGTTGACGGCGAGGCGCGTTGAAGAACCAGTCGCCCGTCAGCGCGGCTATGCGCTTGTACTGCGGAGAGAACGCGTTCGCGTCGCCGGTGTCGAACGGGGAGCCTGCAGCGGGATCCGAAGGGTAGAGTTGGAGCAGACGGCTGACATCCGCTGTAGACGAGCCCGGAAACCAGAGCTCGGATACGTAGCTCGCGACCTCGTCGTCGGTGCTGTAGAGTGGTACAGACGGGTGAGCGCCTGGCAAGTCCTGCAAACAGGGATGTATTATACGAACGTGACGTTCAGGCTTCCGAACCCGAAGATGGTACCTTCGTCCTTGACGTCGCCTAGAGGTTACCTCAAGAGTCAGAAGCAATTGGGATTACTGTGGCGTGAGACGTACCGACGATGAACGGCACATCAGCTATCTTGCCCTGATTTACGAGCTGGTATGGTGGTGTCGTGAGGAAGGTACCATCTGCGCGTGGCGATAGCTGAGACACGAGACCCTAGAGGAATTATTTGACATGAAACCGCGTAGATCAGAGAAAAGAAGTTCACGACATACCGTGTAATCCGTGAACGTAGGGAAGTCGTTCGCCGTTGCAAGGAATGTGTCTGCCGGGACGCTGCGCAGACAGGCAAGACTATCCGTAGCGTTCGAGCATCCGACCTGGTCGACAACGGAGTCGTACGTGCCCTGGATCTCGGTGATGTTTCCCGTAGACAAAGCAAAACCGGAGCTCATGATCCCCGCGCGGAACAAGCCTTCATTATTGCCGTCATTCGCGTATAGCTGGAAAAATACCGAGCTAGACCCTGCGCTCTCTCCCCAGCTATGGATTTCTTGTCAGTATAACGCTTTGCGAGCAGATTTCACCAGAAGGCTTACATCGTGACCTTGGATGGGTCGCCACCGAACGCAGAGATGTATCTGTTGACCCAGCGCAAGGCGGCACGCTCTGAGGCAAACACTTGTTATAACACATGCTGATGATGGAAAGAATCAAGGGCCTTACGATCTTGGAGGCCAAGGTTCCCAATTCCCGCTTCTTGAACTTCCTTCCCGCCAAGGAAGCCGAAGACACTGAGTCTGGTGGTGGCATGAGCACACCTGCGCACTGAGTAAGGGCAACATAGGCTCACCGATAGTTCAGGGCGACATAGATCACTGGCTGATTTAGATCGAGAGACCTCTGTACGATCGCGGTGCCGTTGTACCCAGGTCTGATACAGGTGGTAAGTATGATGTCCCCAGCTCCGCTCCAACCGATCCGGCATTGCGAAACTTACATTGAGTTAGATCCATCTGCAAAGCCACCGCCGTAGATCCACTGCATACGCAATCAGTATGTAGCCAGCACTCTTCCCATTCGCGGCGACACTCACAAACAGAACGGGAAGCTTAGCGTCTGTAGATACGTTTGCTGGACGAATAATGTTGAGATTCAGACCTGCGCGGGGACAGCATCAGCAAGTTCACGTCCGACAGCATGGAGCAACAACCCACAGTCCTCGCTCTGCCCGACATCCGCATTCCCAGAGAACGTCGCGAGCAGCGGGCTCAAACTCTGAGCAACCTCCGCAGGCAAGTCTGGCTGTGAGCTCGACACCTGCTGGAAACATTGGTTTCCGTACACGGTCGCGTTGATAGTTCCGTTGTAGGAATCGATGAGTTGAGGTAGCCGAAGACGAAGATCCCCAACGCTGCAAGGCAAGTCGACCGTCAGCATAGAACTGAGAGCTCGTGAGCAAATGATATCGGTACTCACGGAGGGCGCGCGTATCGGATTCCAAGGAAGCTCTCGACCGAACCATTGACTGTCCCAACGACAGTCGCACGATCGAGTCGCACCTGTGGTGGGCCAGCGGAGTGCCTATGGCTCGTAGTCGGGTTTGCCCCAATTCCTGACGCGAAATATGAGGAGAGTATAAGCGCTGTAAGCAGGAACATCTTCGCAACGACGTGTTCGAGGTTTCTGACACTTTGGAAGAAGCTCGCAGTGTGTTATATGCGGGTGGGCGACGTCCGCGCCAGCGTACGCCAAGAAACCAACCTCGGAGGACGGCGTGGAGGCTCGCGCCGCGTACGCTCTGACTACGACACTGTCATCAGGGACTATGATGATGATCACAGCAGGCGGGACGTTTCGAGAGTCGTGCTGCGCCTGCTTGTCGACGACGCGTCCAGTAGATGTTCCCGATCGGGCGCAGCGAACGAACTTGGGGTGCTGACTCATGGTGTGCGCTGACAACAGAGAGCCTTACAGCCTAGGAGCCTGAGTCAGCGTTCTGCGGCTGGAGAGAGAAAAGGAAGGAACTTGCATCAATAGGCGGAGAGGGGAGAGCTTGGCCTACGGAGTTTGGGGTGGATTGCTGCTATTTTCGTGGCATGTATACACAGTCTCAAGGTCTGACTTTGTGTAAGCGGAATACATCGCAAAGATCACCCTATCCGTCTTGATACTACTATCGTGAGGAGCTGGTGGTTTGAGGTCCGTGCCAGCTCAAGCATGGCGGTCGTTCACGGTGGTAAGAGGGAAGACTTGGTCGGAGATTGCCGGGACTCACAGGCGCTCGAAAGGCCAAGTACTATGAGGGGATTTATAGGAATAAATTGTGCAACATTTACGACAATCCGAAGTTTGTTGGCATTTCACGGCTCTTACCTCCTTTCAACACGAATGACCCAACATTGTCCGGTGTTGTCTATGCCAGACCCATTTTATGATCATTCACCATATCTTGTCTCTCTCCACACCTCTTTGCCAGCTCTTGTCATAATTTGTTACTACTTGTCGGAATTTGCTCAACTTTATCCCACTTTGTCAGTAGCTACAGCTAGATAAGTCCTGATAAATTACAACAAAAATACGTGTAGAACATGATGTGCATGAGTGTCTAATGTAACACTCAGAGTACTCACTCATCCCACTTTGTTCAGAGTTGTCCCAGATTGTGATGAATTGTTGTGCATTGTGGATAATTGTTATCTCAAAGTAATCCTTA